>NC_132882.1:9886627-10186627 GCF_030463535.1 Salminus brasiliensis | reverse complement strand
TGCCATTAGGGCATGGTGCCAGTAGGTTCATAGTCCTAACTCTAAAGTGGACGCAGGAACAAGCAACAAAGGTAAAGGTGCACGTATTTGTCACTGTATAGTGTACACTGTACAGCGAAATGTGTCCTCCGCATTTAACCCATCTGTGGTAGTGAACACACACTCACACACACACACACTCACATGAGCAGTGAGTACACACACAGACCCAGAGCGGTGGGCAGCCAACTCCAGCGCCCGGGGACCAGAGAGGGTAAAGGCCTTGCTCAAGGGCCCAACAGTGGCAGTTTGCCAACCCCGGGAATCGAACCCACAACCCTGTTATCGATAACCTGGCGCTCTAACCGCTGAGCCACCACTGCCCACTGTTCATCTGCTCCAGGAACTAGACATAGCTGCTTGTATGCATTTGCGTATGTTCGTCAGCAATTGGTGCAGCTGAAAGTAGCTGAGCGCACTCATTAGAAGTGGTGTCCAAACATTCAGACCTTGTATTTCTGCAAGTACAGTAAATACATCAGCTAGTGCATCCAAGAACATCACTGATTATGTGTCCAGAGGCAACAGCTGATGCAGATGCTAATAATGCTACTACTAGACTACAGAGACTACTAGACATCTAGCCCTAAAGTGGACACAGGAGCAAACAGCAATAGCAACAGCCTGCAAGTTCAAGTTTATTCGCTAACAAATAAAAGAACATCATAAAAAAAGTTGTAGCCTTTTATACGACCACAAAACTATTCAGCTATTTATCTTGAGGCAATTTGAAATGGTTCATTTGACCTGAGACATGATTTTACTGGTGTTTTCTCAGTTTTCAATTTTCTGAGACTTAAAAATGCCTGAAATGTCTGATGCCTGAAAACCACAGTCACCCGTATCCAGTCAGCACACCTTCTGGAAGTCAACTGTTCTAATAAATGTGGCAGTAAAAAAGTGGGAATACCACGGATTTGCTGGGGCACAAAGTGATTTAGACAAGTGCGCACAATGACATCAGATACGTCTTCATTGTTGCACTACAATTTCATATAGTTATGAACTGCCTAAAGTTTAATACTTGTTTTAACATTACTGATGGTTAATTACAGTTAGATCAATGATAGCTGATCACAAGCGAGATAACTGCTAATCTAGCCTCCTGTCATGGTTCTCTCTCCATCAAACCTTAACTCCAGCCAGTAGCCTGCTCCATGCTGATTATTTAGGCAAACACTTCACCTTTCTTGCTAATTGCATTACAGTGACAGAATTAATCCCCACTTTGAATCCCAGGCTGTAATCTGGCATCCCTGCAGGGGGGAGCCACAGCACTCAGTGCTGTTAGACAGTCCAGATTGCAGCAGGCAGTTCCCTAATCGAGGGATGTGACAGAAATCTCTACATCTCTAATGGGCTTAAAGAGGTTCATTTACTCACACTACAAAGTTGAGGCTCAGTGTTTTGTTTTTTTTTATAGGTTAATTATTAGCAAGGTACTTTAAGCCTGTTTTTACTGCATTAACCCTCTAGCTTTAAGATGATACATTTGTCATTGTATATCTTACCAAATGTATTGGTGGTTATTTATTGAGAAACTTTGGCTTTGACCCCTTTAATTCTTTCAAATCTGCCCCGGAGTAGCTGGGCCACATGCACATGTAGAATTTGAGCTTTGTGCCTTACTGTGTTTTGTTTCACTAAATAAAAGATGCTGTCTTTATTGTTGGGTTCACTGCAATAGACTTTTTTGTCTCAACAGAGGGGAAAACTCAAACTACAGCACAGTATACACATGTGCTCTTAACGTCTAGATGCAAAAATCTTTCAAAAGTTCTTCACATTGTGTCAAAAGTTCATGATGAATGGACCAATAAAAAGGCTCCAAAATGACTTGAAATGTAATCTTTTGACTGAACGTTTTTTTAATCCTACTGCAAAGTTACCATTTTGGAGATACACTTTTTTGGCATAACAGCAAAGACTTACAAGCAAATGTGAAGTGATTTAATATAAGCACTCACTGGAAAATATTTCAGCAGAGCAGTTTTATCAGCCTGTAATTACCTACAATGGCAAGCAGGGGGCTCATGAGGAACGTCACACTGCAAAGTCTGTCTAACCAGGAGACGACGTGCATGAAAAGATCTACCTCCGTACCCCTCAGACTGAGGCCCACTGAATATCAAAACATGTCTACTGAGTCCTATAATGAACACCAAGCAACTAATTAACTTGCACACTCACATCCACTCGTAGCGGTCCAGAGTCCAGAGCAGATGCCATGTCAAACTGTGTACATGTGGGTGTGTGTGGTAATGAGGCATCACATCACAATAACAGTAATTAAAAGGACACTGGAGCTGCTACACATGGCCCTACATTTTACATATGCAGACCTACAATGAGCATCTCCATCTATCAATGCATTCACTAAACAACTGTGGAAAATCAATACAAAGATTTAACCCTGTTGGCTGTGTGAGCACTGTGTATTACCAGCAGTATAATTACCATATACAATCCATAACAACACTGAGGAAGACAGTTCCCCGAAGCTAACATACAAGGGACCAGGGCAGTTTTCCCAAAAGCACAGTTTTAGGATGATTTTAACTGTCCTATTATTACAGATCTTATCTGACCATTCGAGGCATGGACTCCACAAGACCTCTGAAGGCATCCTGTGGTATCTGGCACCAAGACGTTAGCAGACGATCCTTTAAGTCATGTAAGTTGTGAGGTTGGGCCTCCATGGATTAACAAGCCTTAGGTGAACATGTCCTTGTCGCCAGTTCACCAGTTTTTGCACCACTTTTGGTGGGCACTGAACTCTGGACACCATGATGTTTTGGAGATGTCCTGTAATCAACAGACGACTGGGTCAGTTTGGCCCATCAGGTATCATGGTTGCACATTTTACCTGCTTCCAACGCTTCAACTCCAAGAACTGACTGTTCACTGGCTGCCTGATATGTCCACCCTCACTGCACCTGTGCTAATGTTATGGCTGATCGGTGTAATGCTGCTTTAAAAAGCATCAGAGAACCATTCAAATACACACTTACAACAGACGTCAGTGAGAAAGTTGCCTCAGCATCTGCTCATTGGCCTCTATTATAACTATATTTCAAGTCAGCAGGTTTTCCGTTCTTCTACTAAGCACAGGGAAACACGACTAAATCATGGTCTGTAGTAATTGACTGCACACTACAGAGATGAGAGAGCAGCATGGGGAGGAGTGTGGGGTGTGGTGTAGTCCTCAGAGGCATCTCACACAGCAGTGCTGCAGATGTGTGTCTGTATGTGTGTGTGTGTGGGTGTATGGGGGTCTGTGCCCAAGTCCTAGCAGACATGTTACCATGGCAGCCAGCAAATAAAAGAGCCTACCTTTCCCTGGATGAGAGGACCAGCTCTCGATCACACACACATACAAAATCACACCTGTGTGAATCCTTGCCACTCATCCACATTCTCAGCTAAAAATATACACAAAGACACTCAAGGCCAAGCATACTGGGGTCACATTCAGGCTGGCAACATGCTTATGAGTTAAGACATGCGCAAGCCCGAATATGTGACCTTTTTATTACAGAAGAAACCACTGAAATTAGTGTTGTCATTACAGGCCCTTTGAAACGACTTGGATTTCTGCATTGAGTACTACTAACAAAATGTGGTCTGATAATTAACCAAGTCACAATTACAGGCAAACACAATAAAATGAACCTAATAAAACATGCACACACTGTTCATGTCCTTTATTGAGCAAACACTTACTTTACTTAAGTAAGTAAATGAACGACTTCTCTGAGAGCTTATTGGCAAAAGGTGTTTTACTTCAGACATATCAGATCAAAATGTGGGTTCCACAGGTGCTATGTCTATTAAAAATGGTACACAGTGTGTTACGGTCAAATCTGATCTTTTTAAGAAAGACTGGCGAGTGTGCGTCATGCCTCGATGCAAACAACTTTCAGAAGATCTCAGCCAATGTGTTCTAGGGATGCAAGAAGCTGGAAAAGGCCAAAAACTGCCTTGGAAAACTGCTAAAAACACAGTTAGGTAGTTAGACAAATTGCCTACAAATGGAGAAAATGCAGGGCTGTTGCTATTTGTCCTAGGAGTGGGCTCCTGGATAAGATGAGTCAAAAAAATATATATATTCCTGAAAGAGGTGAGAAAGAGCCCAAGGAGAACAGCAACAGACCTACAGAAGACTCTACAAACTCTGTTCTTGTGTCCATTAGAAAAACACTAAACAAGAATGTTTCTTAAAAGGGTCTCAAGTTTGGGCAGGACTACTTAAGACAAAAGTAGAAGGTTTTAGCACGGATTTACAACGCTATTGGCCAAAAAATAAATAAATAAATAAATAAATAAATAAAAGAACACTTGCAAGTATTAGGTAGAAGATGTATTTATGCAACTGAGGCCTTAAAAAAACATTAACTTGAAATTATAAACTAGGGAACCAAAAAACAAAAAAAAACCCAAAACATTAATCCATCCATTTGGCTCCGTTTCGTACAGTAAGAGGGGGCAGTCATAAAATCTAAAATATGCATAATCATCACTCAAACTGCTAACTAACTACAGCTGACTTACCAAGGTCAATTTTAATCAAGTAATAAAGCAGTCGTGACTGCCCTACATCCAATCCGACAAGATTCATTCGAATAAAAGCACCACAGCTGGCCAGCCCAGAACTCCCACTGTTCATTTAGAGAAATCCAATTCAACACTGACTGAATCTTTTTGTGCAGAAATATGAATCTGGCTGAACGGCAAAATGTCCTCATGTACCGAGCACACTAAAGCACATCATCTTCAGTGGCTCCAGAATGCACAGAAGCCCTCTGCTCATTCATTGCCAGGCTAATTTCTTCTTCAGAGAGAGCAGCGGGCAGCGGCCCAGGCACCCCTGCTGTTCTTTGGGGTGATGTATTCAGAGTTGCATAACACACTACAGTCTGGCAGCCCTGCAGCCCTCATGCATTTAAAATGACAGCAGCTTAAACGCTAACAGATACAGCGTTCGCTTCACTCAAAGGCACATTTCCGCTCGTTTGGACCTCTTTTAAAATATGAATTTGGGCAAACGGGGCCGCGAGATTTACATGAAACCCACACGAGCACAAACCACCCAGCAGAAAACGCCAATGATGCACCACACGAATAGCATGCTCGCTGCCCCAGGGAGCCAAGTCGGACAGAACAGAGCAATTAGCTTCCAGACTGAACACCACAGTATGAGTTCATGCTGTAGGTCTTATTTTTTTGGTATACAGAACTTGTACTTTTTTTTTTTTGGTATACAGAATTGTCTAAAACTGGTTATCTCAGCAGTTTATGTCTATGAAGGGCACTGTTAGAAGAATACACACTATATAGGCAAAAGTATTGGGACACCTGCTCATTCATTGTTTGAAATCAAGGGCATTTAAAAAGAACTGTCTCTACTCTCCAGTAAAGAAGGTCTTTAGCAAGCCTGTTTCCTTTTTTGAGAGCATTGCTTTAGTGAGGTCAGGATGTTGGATGATCACCATCTTGTCTCATCCTAAACTCCCAACTCATCCTAAAATTATTGGATGGAGCACCATCCATCATTCCAGAGTACACAGGTCCACTATCCCCAAACCTAGCATTAGGCATAGAGCCAACAAGATCGTGCTCATGTGCTCCAGAGAGTCCTATTTAAACTTCTGCATCATTTTTCTGCACCTTTTAGAGCACAATTTCTATTTAGGCGTTTTAATTAACATTATTAAATAATTAAATAAAAAAAATTAAATATATTAAAAACAAGATGGAATTATTTGCCATTACATTTTGCCATCTTTTGCACATACATTTCATTTAAACATGACATGTATATTAAAAAACGACATGTAATTTGACCAAAGTGCCCAAACACCCTCCATAAGCCTGTAGAGATTGTAGTGTGTGAAGTGTAATAATAATTAAGCAAGCCCACAATGAGGGCTCTGAAAAGAAAAAAACACCTACCTCTAGCTAAATGTTATGTTAGCTCTGGGCTAACAGTATGGTTCAGAGTTAGCACATTAACGTACACTGTTGAACTTTTATACTGTTAAACGTGTGGAAAAACTGAACATTAGCATAAGGCCCAAAAGGCATTCATTATTTTTACTGAATCAAAGACCCCCCCTCTCCCCCCAAAACAAACCTTTAAAAGGCCATAAATAAATTAAATTAGTAAATAAATAAAAAGAAATTACAGGTCCTGTAGATTCACTTCACTTGTTTCCCTACAACCCTGATGTAGGGTCCTGAGACGGTACAAAAACAAACACGGACACACACATACAAAACACACTTCGCTCTGAAAAAAGCATCACTAGAAAAGAACTGTGGCTAACCACTGACAGTGCACTCGGGAGGACACACATACTGGAACAGTGATTCAGTGGCGATGGTAAACTTCACAGAATTTCTAACTGATGGCATCACCCTGGAGGTCTCATGACTGAGCTTTGAACAGCCACCACACAAGACAAATCAGACCAGCATCGTTCATCCGGTGACACACACACACACACACACACATACTTAATCACAGACACTTTCAATTTACTCTTTCACCCTCACTCACACACACACACACACACACGTGCACACACTAAACAACAACTAAAGCAAAATTAGAGCAGGAAGTAATGAGATAACCATCACCGCACAAGCCACATCCTGGCTATTTCTAAACACAGTAAAATGATGCTGGAATACATCCGGCTTCAACAGGCAAACTAACAATCAAGGAAATACAGGACAGCATCAGATTTCTGTCATATCTCCCTCTCCCTCTTTCCCCCACTGGAAAACAGGGTCACATAAACAGACATTGGACTCATGGTTATTTGATTGGAGATCTGCATGCATTCCTACAGTCACTCAAACTCCTGGAAACCACCAGCATTTAACACCATACTCCATCGTTAGACCAGACACACCTTCAGAAACACTGATCTTAAAGGAATACGTCCATAAAACAACAAATAAATTTATTTCTTGTCCCAGATAAAGTCGCCCAGCAGAGACATGTTTGACCTGGAATTCGCTTCTTTAGTTTAATACAGGACATGCTAGGCTAACAATGCTATCATTTAATGGACTTGGATTGTCTCCAATTGCAACTCTAAATATTTGTCAGAATTTTATGTATTAGCTTCAAAAGTCTACTGAAAATCTACATAAAAGAACAAAAAGGGGTTATTAAAACAGCATGGACGGAATGAAAAGACTGCCTCACCAGTCAGCTCGCTTCAGAACTCGTTTTCTTAGACAACATATTTTTGGACACGTATTTACAGAGATGAGATTGGTGACTGTCTGATGTCAGTGTTCATTAGCAACATTAGCTTGACATCTCTTGTTCTAAACTAAAGAAGCAAAGCTTCAGATATCAAACATGTCTTGCCTGATTGACTGCATCTGGGTTAAGTAATGGATCATGTTCAGTTGACGTTTTGCCAAATTCCTTTAAAGAGAGACACAGTTCAAGCTTTAGGACACTGCACCAAAGACTGCGAGGTAAGACAGCCGCTCTGACCAAGAAGCACACTCACCCTGTCTTTATCGTCAGCTACGTCACACAACACATCGTCCAAGTCCAGGATTCCTCCGTCACCATGCTCCAACCGATGAACCTGGATCCAGTAGCCTGCATCCTACAGTGAGAGAGAGAGAGAGATTCCTTAATGTAAATATCATGTGGGTGTATTATATCCATATTATACATGTATTCATTTATTGTATCTTCCGAAATCAGTGGTATTTAAAAAAAAAAAAAAAAAATATGATGACACCCTGTACACTGAACAGAGAAGGCTTTCTACAAGACTCTGGGGTTTTACATCATTGCTGTGAATATTTGATTGCATTTAACGACAAGAGCGTTTGTGATGTCAGGATGTTAGATGATCATCCTTAACTCCCCAAATCATCCCAAAACTATTGGATAGGGCACCATCAATCATTCCAGAGTTCCACAGCTCCACAGCTTAATGCTGGGGGCTTTATACCCCTCTAGCCCACACCTGGCACTAGGCAGCATGGTGCCAATAGGTTCAAGTTTATCTGCTCCACAGAGACTTATTCCACAGGGACTGCAGAAGATGTGTCTGCACATGTGTGTTAGCAACGAGCGCCACTTAAGAGTAGCTGAACGCATTCAATAGAAGCGGTGTTAAAAACTTTTGGATGCACAGTGTATATATCCAGAACATCTAGCTTATAGGGATCATACTGGTAAAGAAAAAGTGGTGTTGTGCTGTGCACTGGTTTGAAAAAACGAATAAGAGTAAGGCTAAAAACATCCCATTTGAGACCGTATTAATGGCAGCACCACCAGTGGAACAGTGCAAAACCCATTCAGCTATATGTCTCTAATACTGTGAATGTGTTAGTAGTAGAAAAAGAACAGTAATAACCAATTCCAATAGTGGAAAAGACTGGGGTGACGTCTGGCAGGTCTGCTGCAGGTTTTCCCTAATCATTAGTGAGATTAACACACAGAGCTGTGCTGTGAACTCTTCTTCTCACGTTCAGGGTTAGACGAGCTGTCACGCTAGATCAAATATCCTGAGAACAGTTAACTGTGCAGATGCTTCTGACAGGAGTGTGAGAACACTGCTGTGTGTGTTTCTGCTTGTCAGAAGGGAATGAGACACAAAGATAACCTAGAGCACTCGCACAGACTGTACATGATGCAGAAAGACAACATTGAACACGCCCGAAGTGGAAAATAGCCAGTTAGACGTACATATACAGAATTCCCTACTTTTCTGAGCACTTTTAAATAACAGTATTTGTTCACCTCACAATTTGGAGCTTCCGCTTAGTATTTTGAACCAAAAGCATCTCGAGATAAAGTGAAGAGCTTCTAACAAACCTAGGCTAATATATGCTGGATGCACTGTTCTACATAATAGGTTCTACAGGCTTCTTTGGGGAACTGTCTGATGTAGACCAGTTTGAGAACCACTGCCATGGTTTTCTAATAACCAATGTTTAAAATTGTTGGAAGAGATGTGTGAGCATGGAGAACTATTTCAAAATGTCAGACGAACCTTCACATAAGCCACGTTCACACAGCAGGCAAAAGTCCGGCCCAAATCCGGCCCAAATCCGGCCTGAATCCTTTGTTGTCATATGTGACGCAGATGTGTTATCTGTGTGGCAGTGTGAACGGCAAAATGCACACAGAAGCAGACGTTTTCCATTTCCGATTTGGGCCACTTTCATATGTGGTATTGAAATCTGATAGATATCCGGTACATGGCAATGTGAATCAAGTCTGAACAGCCAGATCGGAATTCATGCGCCTTTTACATCAAGGAGAAGGGAAAATGGATACCAGTGAGGGAGGTTTTCATGGCGAGATAGTGGGGTAACAGACCTACTATTTGGGGTGATTCCTCTGTTCAGACTAAATTATGAGACAAATATCCCAACCACTCCATGAAACAATTTCTGCTGCAGCGTCAAAAAGCCTAAAAACTAAGTCTGAATAAACCAAGGGCACAAACCAAAGAAGCGACTGTGGCCGATTAACATGCTCTTTTTAGAGTGAGCTTGAACAAATATCCAGCTGTCAGCTCCTTGATAATGTAAAGGGGTTCTTCCTAAACCATATCAAGTGAGGGCTTTTAACTTCAAGAAGGGTCTTTACACTTTTACACCACATTACCAAAAATGCTTCTGTCAAGAACCAGCCATTTAAAGGTTCCTTAGGAAATCAAAAGTGGTTCTTCTATGGAACTGCTGTGAATTTAGAACTTCTTGTACCATCCTTTTACTGAACAACCAGCATGTTTGCCTATGTTTAGCTTTATGCATCTCTGGAGTGCTCACACATACACACAATCAATGACACTTTCTCAAGAGACAGACATATTGGCAGACACAATTCCCCCCAAAGGAAAAGGGCTGGCTGTTCTGGCTCCTACCCAGTGAGCTGCTACTGCTGCAGAGATACACGCACATTAGGCTAATCTAAGCTGAACTGAACTGCTGGAATCTGGTAGCTGGACACACACACACACACACACACTGCCCTCATTCAACCTGGCACAGCCTCAGACACACAGAAAGATGAAGAAGAGGAGGAGGTGGATAAAAAAAAAATGGGAATTCAGATTGAACGCTACTGGAATGCTAGCCTGCTCTGCATTAGGCCCTCTCTACTTTGCCATCACTACCAGTTTTGCCCTTTTCCCCTGCACACCCTTGGTGTTTAGTGTTGCAGTACTGACTATCAGAGATGGGTCATCACTTATTAAATGATAATGATAATAGTGTAGAAATGAAGCCAAAACTGTTTGCCATGTTTTCAAATGTGCAACCATAGTCTGCACAGAAGGGACCAGAGACAGAGACAGAGCCACCCCCTTCTCTCAGACCAAGTGTGTCTCAGACCACCTTCACTGAGTTTACAGCGCTGTTTGTCCAGTAAGTGCAATGTTGCAACAGCAAAAGTTCCACTACAACTCCGTTACTCCATATAATGAACAGAAAGGGCGACATGCAGGTCCTGCAGATGAGCAGCCTCGTCCAGCCAAAGCTGTCAATCACTTAATTCCTACCGTCTTACGATTCAGCAGAATAAGGGTTTAAAAAAAAAGAAAAACGTGCCAATATTAGCACAGAGGAAATGAACTATTGAAAAACAGTTGGAATTGGACACTGGAGATGGAAAGGCAGCTGTAGCAGAGCTATTTAGGCAAATATGACCTTACAGATCCAAATCCATAATGAAATAAAACTTTCTGTTCTTTTAACAGCAGTTGCTGGATCATCACTCAGCAGTCGCTCAAGTCTTTCTCGTCTAAATGTTTAAGTGGCTTTCTTGTCAGCCAGACTTGGTTTTGTTGCAATCTGCAAATCCTGCAAATTCTGCAAACTAAGCTAATGCTAACCAGTTTTTGTCTCTTGATTCAGAGCAGTTTAACACTTGATCAGACTGACTTCACCAGAAATCACCAGATTAATGGTTTAATATTCATTAAATGATTGATTTAAAACTGCACCTAAAAACACCCTTTGAGCAAACTGAACACTGTAGTTATAAAAGAAGGCAGGATGTTACTGTTTCTCCTGTCCAATACAGAGTACGGATACCAACTCCGACGTTAATACTGGAGAGATGGCTAGAAATCCTGATATTTAGTGTTCCACTTTTATAGATTGTACTTTTTTATATCTTATCCCAAGAACAGCAATTACTGGTTAAGGAACTGCACATTTAAAAAGTTTCAGAGCTGAAAAAACAAACTACACTAAAAAAACACTACAAACAAAAGGTGCTATAAATGTAAAAGTAGGACATCAGTAAGCACCATGGTATCAGTGCTTTCTGTGTCCAAGTGCCAGTATCAGAAACTAATTAGTTTCTAACGTACTCCACCTCTGTATTTCCCTGCCTTTCTTGCTCCGTCCAAGCAAAGCAGCAACAGCGAAACTAGGGGGGGGGGGGCAGAAAAGGAACAGAAAAGGAACAGAAAAGCATTCATGAACTTTGTCCTCAGATGAAAGGGACTATAGCAGTTCACAGTAACGCAAATTTGCAGTCTTTAAAAGAGGCAAGTAATTGCATACATAATATATATATATTATTCATTTCAGATTATAGTAGCCACACACAATGGAGCAAAATAAATAAATAATTAATAACACACAGGGAAAAGGAACACACAGATTTTCTCATGAGGTCTTTGAAGTGCAGTGTCGACGAGTTCATCCGAGTTTGCCAAGCGTATCTGGAAGACATTTTCTGGCCACAAACCCGCAACGAGAATCAGCAAATATGGGAACAAATTCTGCAGCAGAGCTACATGCACCACTGAGCATCTTACTCTCTCCCTAAAGTGAAGCTGTTTAGGTCTTACAGCTCCTCTGTGCTTCTTTACACAGACTCAAGATCAGACAGCTTAACTGTTCCCCATCTGGTAAACTGAAATTAAATGGGGGGAGAAAAAAAGGTCCTAATCCTAATCTGCAGGAAATGCATGATATCATTGGCACCACCTGTCTAAAATAGAGCAGATCCCCCTTGTTCCCTTACAACAGATCTGACCTTTCAGGCTATGGACTCCACAAGACCTCTGAAGGTGTCCTGTGGTATCTGGCATGAAGACACCAGTAGCAGATCCTTTACGGCCTGTACATTGTGATCCATGGAAGCCCCACCTCACATCACATCACATGACCCAGTCTCCTGGTAGGTATTGACCACATACTTCAATCTGGGCGGCTTTGGCGTGTTTGATGGCCGACAGCAGGTACATGATAAATGTGATTCACCAGGACGACAGGATGGCGCAGTGTGTAAGCATGTGTTGCATGTATGTGATAAAAAATATCATGACATGATGCATGATAAAAAAAAATACTATTAACTAGAGCTGGGCGACTCGGTAAAATACTATATCAGGATAATTAAAGATCTTCTCACAATATTTATCACAATATATGTAATCAGATTCTTTTAAACTACTATTCAGATACTCTCCCGTACTGAGTACAGTGCTTTTTATTCAACATCTGCTGCACTTCATTTAATTAAACCAGTCTATTTACACTGTTTGCAATAAAACCTGCTGCTGAACAGTATCCTTGATATGCTTAGAAAAGCATATTGTTAACACAATAACAAAATGTATCACAATATGATAAAATAGTCATTCTGCCCAGCTCTGCTATTAACATTGCATTACAGATCTCTGATAATGTTTAAGTTGGGGTACTCTAAGGGCCACGGTAAAACCTTCAGCTTGCACCTCTAGAGGTAGTCATTGTGGATTTGTGGTGTTTGTGGGTTTAGGATCATTGTCCTGCTGTAGAAGCAATCCTCTTTTCATCTTCAGCTTTTTCACAAATGGTGTGATGTCTGCATCCAGAATTTGCTACTGATTTTGTATTAATTTGGTATTTAATTAAATCGGTTCTTCCCTCTACCAGTGAAATGTTCTCTGTGACACTGGCTGCAACACAAGTCTAAATTCCATTCACCCAGTACTTAACAGTTGGTTAGTTCTTCTGTTCATGAAATTCTGCCTCTTTTATTCTCTCTGAACATCTTCTCTCATTATGGACATCAGGCATGAACAGTAGAACAGTGCACCACCACTCCAGAGTCTGAAGTTCTGAATCTATCTGAAGTACTTTTGCTCAGATGGGTTTGATTTATCCTTCTAGCAATCCTATGAGCAATTCTTCCAAGGTTTCCTTGGCATTCCAGACCAAAATCTCTTCTACATGATGCTCCTTTTTCTTTTTCACTCAAAGTATACAAAGAAATTACACAAATCCTGCTTTATATATTGAGAAAAAAGTTTAATCTTTAACTTTATGGCTTTTGGAGATCAGCTCAACCATTCACAGTAACAGAAACGTTCACCATGGGTGCCCAAACTTTTGCATGTCATTGTAAGAGGACTCAAGTAGGGGGAAGAGAAAGATTAAAGACCAGTAAAAATGTAGAACAAAGAATTTTCCAACATGAATGACAGCAATGACAAACACACACGCGCACACACACAAACATACAGAGAAACAAACACAGACACACAGACACACACAAAACCATCCCAAAGACTACACATTCAAGCGTTAGTAAGAATAATACACACACATACAGATGTGTTAAAAGACAAAGCAGCTCAGTCCTCAACCAAGGAGACCACTTTATCAGCCCCACACGAGTCTCGTACACTCAAGGTGAGCGAACAAGCCGCTGCTGACAAATGGTGATAACATTCCAGGATGTTGCAAGAACAGAACACAAGGCCTCTTTTGTGAAAGCCCCATTTATTATTCCTCCACTGAGCATTACTGCAGGGTCAGGCCAAAGGATAAATGTACAATCCTAGACAAAGCGAGCCAGAAGGAAAAGCAACACTGATGGGTGGCTGCAGAGCTTGTTTAAATATTACTCTATTCATACATCACACCATCTCCACTCCTACAGGTCAATCTGGACATCCTCTGGAAACCCTGCTTTCTTTTTCTGAATGACTGGTTGGGGCCCACCAAGCAGAACCTCGTTCTCAATGCACGCTCCATAACAGCACCTTTGTTGCATGAATAAGGAAGTTCACCACACTTCAAATCCTGTCCAACGCACCGCTTGCTCATCCTTCAAAACACTGTTCTGAAACAACAACAGGACTAAAGTTTTGAGTCATGACACTTGCTATGATCACACTACCTATCACTTGTGAGAAGAAGAACCCAGGGGCAAAGCCTCAAAGTGAGAGTAGCAGCATGCCCTGTGTAACCAGAACAGCTCTTTATTAGTCTCGGCTTGAGGCCAGGACATAGGCTGCTCTGCTGCAGACTCAAACTGCAGTAGGGGCTCATGTAAATGAACAAACCATTATTCATTTATTTATTTATATATTTATGACTGTAAATGGTTTCTGATTTTCCCTTTTGTCACCTTGCACCACCAGTGGAAGGCAAGTCACAATAATAACGTTATCATATCACTTTTGCTTGATATTGTCCATTGTGCGCTGGGTATGCAGACTGCTTTATCTAGTGCCCCTACAGAGTCAGTATATGGGGCTAATTAAGCAGTATTACTGTGTAAAGTATAAATATTAGCATGTATGGTTTTATAAGCCAATTTACAACCCTGTTATATTGCCTCATTGAAACATGCTCATTTCTCTTTTATGAAGGGGCGATTTGGAGGGTAAATAAAAATATTCTTAAGATTCACAAACTCTCATTCAACTTTATCAGGGTTAATACAATTGAACATTCAAGGACTGCTGAATGCTGGTAATCTGCGAATAATACAACCATTGCACCAGAACCGAGCATCGTCAGAAAGTCCATATTAACGTAGACAAAATAAAGGTCGAAATCACCCCTCTTTAAACAAGTCTGAAAAGTCTCCGGTTTGACTCTATTCGTCACCCTTCATGTGAGTTCCTATAGAAGAGATAACTATCTTCACCACCATCCTGGTTCCACACCAAACCTTATCTGATCTGCTACTTTGAGGTGATTGGGGTCCTTTAAAGAGCAATGAAGAATGCAGACCTTTACCTGCTCGTCTCAGTTCAGACGCTGCTGACAGAGTCGCACCCTGTAGGACACACAATAGGGGACACAGAGGAGGACAAGCAGAGAAAGACAGAGAGAGGGGTGGGAGAGGGAGACCCTGAAGAAGACGACAAACGAGACAACGGGGTGTCGTTTGCAGACATGGTGCTCTGCGATATCTTTTTGCTTCATGTGATGCTTGAGACACAGAGCCAAAACTAAACTAAGTTACAGTTACAAGGTTCCGGTACAGATCTTCTCACTGTGAGAGGGATGTACTGTTTTATTTAACAACATTGAATAAATATCCATGGTGCAGGCTAGAAAAAGTAAGTGAACCATTGTCAAGGCATGACGTCTACCATACATATATATATATGGCGCTATGTAAATGTTTTAGGCATTTAGGCACATTATTTAAAAGAGTTTATCTTTGCAATATAACATCTTTATGATTGTAAGATATTAAATTAGAACACATGTAAATACATCTCAATACAGTAAAAAAGTCATATTTTTGTCAAATTAAGTTTGAAGAAAAAAAGATTTCATCCAAATGAATGTTCTACTGCTAAACACTTACACTTTCCCTACAGTTTTAGCTCCCCAGTCTCTTCACTGGGGCAAAAACCTGGTTAAAATGATTGATACAAAGAGTGTAAACATAAGTGTTCTTTGTGGGAGTCAGTAAGAACCAAGTTGTGGCAACACCACGGTGTACAAAACATGCTAATTTGAGATTAAAGGTATTTTTAAAAAGGCGTTGATGGAGCCACATTTCCTGCGGCCCAGTGTTCATTAACAGGTCTGCTTGTAAAGACAAGCCTGGGCAGACTAATGACACTGGGAGAATAGCTTAGCTGGTGCTAGCTTACTCACACCGGCTTCACTGGCGGATGTAGACAGACACGCAGGAAGGGCATGGGGTCTGCTGAGATTCAAACCTGTTTTGTTCCATGCAGCCTTTGCAGAAAGCTTTGGGAAGGGGGCCAAGCACCCACAGTCTCCCGAGGCACAGAAGGCATGCTGAAACTTGCCTTATTTAGAGTAAGAGGCCTTCCTGCATTGCTTCTGGCAAGGCTGCCTCAGATGGCCTCTTATCTGAACAAGCAAGAAACCACTAATACAACAACACAACAGAGATCCACTAGACCTAAAGAACTGCATCACTTACAGGTGAGCAATATGAACAATACGGTTACAATAATTGTAACCGTGATGAATTTTACTGCTGTAAGAAACACCATGCTTTTCTGTGGATATTGAGGATACTGTCAGTACTGAAAGACCACTGATCAACTAAGTGTTGCTGCAAATGTAGAATAAATTAATTGTACTGGGGCTCTCAATGGTTCAGTGGACTAAGGAACTGCCCCTATGATACGAGAATCGCTGGTTGAAATCCCAGGTCATGCCACTTGCCATCAGAAGCCGGAGTCTGAGAGAGCACAACTGGCCTCTCAGGGGTGGGTTAATGGCACTTTTTCCCCATATCACTATGAGTGTGTTGCTGGTCAGCACAGGTGTCCGTTAGCTGTTGTATCGGAGCTGGGCAAACGCATTTGAATGAAAAGTTCGAAAAGAGGTGGTAGCTGGCTTCTGATGTGTCTGAGGAGACGTGCTATTCTTCATCCACCTAGCGTTGGGGGCATTGCTAGTGATTGTGAGAGTTCACATGAATTGTCCCGAGTTTTAATGCACTGTGTCGGTGACAGAACATCACCACATCAACAATCCCTGCTCTCCACATATGCTCAGCTGCATTATACATAAAGGTTACCCTCAATGAGTTCAAATGAAGGTTGATTGATTGGCTGGTTAATTGACTGATTGATTGATTAAACAAAAACAAGACATCCATCTAAATCACCTACACAAGAGACAGCACACACATGCTGCTAACACAAGCTAAAATGCACAATAAATAGGAGTGCATTGGCAGATTTTCTAGGGCAAACATAAAAACCCATCAGCGGGATCTTGCTGTGGGCAATCATATTACATAACCAATCAATAAGCAGTGTTCGGTTTTTTTATGTTTTAACACAAGTCTAAAACACCCTAAACTGATTGGGAGTTCCTCTTGTTGGTATAGCAATGGGTTCCACTGTGCAGTAGTGGCTTTCTGGCCTAAAACGGTGAGGAGAGGGATGCCATTCTCCCCACAAAAGTCAGTGGAGCATCAACTTGATTATGAAGCTCTTATATTGAGGATAAATAAGGGCTGTGCATTGGCAGGAAGCCGGGGATACAATATGCATCATGATAGAGATGTAACGATTCAATACATTGCAATTATTAATATTAAAATATAAAAATAATATTATATTAATATTATATAGTATTAATATAATATTAATATTAAAATCAAATTTAGAAAAAAACTTTACTATGAATTATACTATCCTAAACTTTACTAAAAATTATACTATGCTTGAGAATTGACATGCAAAAAATATTATATTGTGATACTACGACATCAATATATTCTTACACCCCCATGGAAATGCTACATAATGCTGTTATAAAACCTTAAAAAGAGAAAGCTTCAAGAAGTCTTACCCTAAATGAACTTTTCAATAATATGGGCCCCTTAAGACTTTCAGAGGAATTATATTAATATCCATTTGCATTATTTATCAGATCCTATTAGTGTGGACTATTGCGGAGATGCTCTTCACAGATTTAGCATAGCCGAATACAGCCCTGCTGCTTTGCTTAGATGTATGTAGCGTGACCGCACTGGGTAGAGCTCTGCAGCCTGTTGAATGAGAACATCTGCCATACAGGAGCTGGAGAAGAAGAAGTAGGAAGGGTAATTTATGAAAGCATGCAGAGTCTCGTGGGAGGAGTAAAGTGTCTCTATAACGTGTGATTGACTGCACGTTCCTATAAAAGAGGGTTTGAGGGACACAGAGACACAGATGTGACGCAGAAAGAAAGAGACAGGAAGACGGAATGGGAGGTGAGGTCACGTCTCACTGAGAGGGACTGCTCTCTCGTGATTCATGAATAATAATGATGCAGTCACCTCTTTGGAGCCTGCACTTCTCTCTTTTGCTCTTTGTCATGCTCTCCATGTCTGCTGAACTCACTCATCTTTCTCCATTATCATTTCAACCCCCTCACATATGGACAGGTAAAGCACAGCTTGACAAAAGCTCAACAAACGTGTGTGGGTTATTGATCATGTCCTGATCTTTGTCAGCTAAGTATCTCTGCAAGGAGGATAGATGCAAATCAAGCACCTCTCAGGCACACCCTGGGGAGCGGGGATGGTGAATGGAAAAGCAATAACTGTCTGGTTTATGGGAGATTTCTAGCTTTAAAATCAGCTCAAGCTTAAGACTACTGAAACAAGTCATGGCAAACAATATCTTTAATTTTAATATGTGTATGTATACACACTACATGTGTGCACGTGTGTGTGTCTGTTGCGTTTTCACTGTGGACTAGTGCAAAGCTAAACATCATCTATACTGGTATTTCAGTAGAGATGTCATACAGACGCTCCACTGACTGTAATAGGGAGAATGGCGTCTTTTCTCACGGCAAGGAAAGTCTGTGCAAGAGAGACCAGAGGATGGAGCCAGACTCTTCATCTGGAAGACCCACCCCCTTTTCCCAGACCAAGCGTGTGTCTCAGCCCGCCTTTACTGAGCTTACAGTGCAGAAACAGTCTCTGAATGCCCAGTTGGTCCGGTAAGTTCCACTACAATTCAGCTACTGCAGAAGACTGGTCTCTTCCAGCAAAGGCATGACCCTCTAAGTGTAACCCCACCTTCTTATGATACATCAGATTAAGTGCTTACAGTGATTTCGGGGGGGAAATAAAAAAAAAATGGTCCAGCATTAGCACAGGAAAAACTGTTGGAATTAGACACTGGAGATGGCAAGACAGACTAAAGGAGGAAAATGGGCCATTTTGTCATTAAAACAAATGGGGATGGGCGGAGCTACACATCATTCTCTACAACCTGCGGTTGTTTCACTTTTGAGAGACGCTGCGCTGTCCATGTTTTCTACAGTCACTGGTTTAACTCTAAGGAATAAGGAGAGGATAGAATATGGTCATGTAAAAATTAATGCGTTTTTATTATATAGACCCATAAAAGCATCATCATCATAAGCTGATCTTACAGAAATACATTTAATAGGAAAAATGTAGGCTACTGGTCCTTTAAGTAGCTGATTTTGCAGTATTAATAGATGACTGAATGTGGGGCAGCTTCACAAACAGAACAAAATCCATCAAGCCTAAATGAAAAGTACAGTTTCCTTATACAGGATTGTAAGATGAGAGGGACAGAGCGACACAGTCCAAAAACAAAGATCATGTTGGCAACACATTAATTTAGCATAGAGAGGATTAATACTGCCAACTTAAACTACTGCCCAGCAAATATCATCTGGCACTGAGATACCTTTGGAAAATACTGTGGTATTGAGTTTCACCAGTACAGACCAGCACAACTGTGGGCTTTGCAGTGCTACATTCAGTTGGAAAGGCTCTCATAAAAACCACGAGTGCACCACAGCCTTCCAAACATTCTTGTCTGCTGTGAGACGTTGGCATTTGCATTGGAAAACTAAGCTACTACTGGAGCTGCATTATCTGATGTACAGTGGGGACACAGTAGTGTGCTTTAAGCTCTGTTCGCTTAACCTGGTGACATGGGTGTGCAGTCTTTCTCTATCCTGTAGCACTGTTATCATATCACAAGGAAGGCCAAGAGGTGGAGAAAGGTCTACGCTCCATGAAGTGAAACTGAAAGATTGGGAGACTATGACATTTTAGGACGTCTAGAAATGGCTGCTTTACAGATCAAAGAAAAATGTAACCACATAATTCAGCAAAAAAAGGCTTCGGCCCAGGATTGTCCGGTACAGAATTATTAACATAAGGCTACACTGGGATGTGGGAGCAGATATCTAGACATCAAGTCAGATTGATCATCCCAGTATAAAAGGCATTTTTTAGATACACTGGGAAAACAGAAAGGAATCACACTTCCAGGGACAAGAAAGTTGCTTTAAGGGTCACAAAAACCCAACTAACCAGCTAAATAATAAACGTCCATCACTGTCCAGTCTCATAGTTTAGTTCAAACTGCCAATTAAAGCAACGTCATGTAGCAGTTGTCCCTTATAATAGCAGCTTCAGGATCATGTTGATGCTCTGCTGGCTGTAACAGGGACATCGGCATCTCGATCATGGGCTGAATGCTGTGCAGATATGTATCAAATCCTGCAACACGACTCTGACACCCGAGTCCACATGTCTCTTTCACTTCAGATGCCAGTTCTGAATCTTTCAGCTTATACAGAAATGCGTGTTTATAGCCACCCATGAGGATGCATTTAAAGCGTGATTTGTATTTACAACCGTGGAGTAAAGGTATACAGCAAATGTACTCCACAACAGTAGGGGGAGCCCAGGAGCAAAAAAAAAAAAAAGCAAATTCTTGCATAACGTTGCTTTAAGCGAACTACTGAAACCTGACTAACAGAAAAACCTGAAATACTGTGGCAATACTGAGTTGTACAGGGATAATAAACAAAATTAGTACAGGTATTCAAAACCACCAGTCATCAGTAATGGAGCATTTGCTATGCTAGCCTGCATTCAAGCCAAAATCAACCTTGATACCTTATTCATACTGCCAATGAGGGACATAATCTCATCCAGAGAGTCACATCACCATGCTGTAGCTCATACTCTCTGGTACAAAATGAATAGAGGAGGAGGACAAAATATGCAGTGTGAAGAATGTGTGTGTGTGTCAACTGTGAGATCTGAACTGCATCAGTGCAGTTTCCATATCACTACGTTTTCATCATCATTGTATCTCATTACAGAGAAAGAAAAAGGATCATGCTCATGTCAGTTTCTGAGAGGCCACTAAGAGGCCAGTCATATTACAGTTACAGCATGTCCATACAGTATTGCTGAGCCATGGCAGAAACTGCACTCAGATTCAGCAGAGAGGAAACGCAGAGAAATTGAAAGCATGCACGACCTGAGGTCACTCAACCACACACACACACACACACACACACACACACACACACACACACACACACACACACACACACACACCATTTAACAAGCCTTTCCGTTCCAAAAACAAAATGCTGATTCATCTGGAACACTGTAAAAATCTGTGTTGTTTACTTGTCCCTACTATTGGAAAGTGTGCAGTAATTTTACAACAGCTGATGTCATGTTTTCATAACCAGCGTTTAAAGAGCTTTATTTTTAAGGCATGCCAAGAATGAACTTCATCTATCCAGAGCAGAAGATAAAGAAGTACAGGGAACTGTACTACACATACCCAGTTAACGCAGCAGAAAGACTTACTACACACTAAGGTGTATTACACAGTAACTACAGTACACTTCTGTAACTGGTGGGTTTATTCTCTGATAATAGAAGTTTTATCAGACCGGTGGGCCATAGACTGTTTAAAGGGGTTGAAAGTGGAAGAACGGAGCCAAATTATACTCGAGTGAAGTCAAGTAAAGGGTCAAAAAGTATCAACAGTTAAACTTCAAATCTGTGAGGACATGTTTTGACTTTTTAGTCAATTTTGGAGAACAAATTTAAAGGCTTTAAATGAAACTGTAAAGCCATTTTCACAACGCTGGGCACAATACACCAGAACTCTTTCACACCACAGTTTCTGTCTGTTTGCATGGGAGCGTTATGGTCAATATATTTAAAAAGCTACATTTAATTTAATTGGCTGTTAACAGACCTCACTGCTAGCTGTGTGTTTTGTTAGTTAGTTAGCTGTTTTGTTCACAATATCAGGTGGCAAATGGTGTTTTGTTGTTGAATAGAAATACATATATTAATATTATATTATTACATAAATAATGAATTTTAGCTTTAACAGCTTTACATATGGATGTTTGCTGAGATGTTTAATGGCATAGATTGTGCAATTAGCGAGAAAACTGCATTTTTTGCCTTGAATATCACACACACACACACACACACACACAGCATTAATATTCAGTTTCAATACTTTATGTACTTCTGTCCATAAACGACAGCCAAAACACTCCTCCCCCAAGTAAACAGCACTGCTGACAC
The DNA here is from genome assembly GCF_030463535.1 of Salminus brasiliensis. Classification (NCBI taxonomy): domain Eukaryota; kingdom Metazoa; phylum Chordata; class Actinopteri; order Characiformes; family Bryconidae; genus Salminus; species Salminus brasiliensis. Next base: position 10,164,471 of record NC_132882.1, on the reverse strand, counting down.
ATGCAAAAACAGGGTGCTGTGATAATTATAGCTGAAACTAATTAAAATCTTAATTATGCAATTGAAGAAACCAGCAATGATGATGATGTGTAATTTAGCCTATTAAGACCTTATAGTTTACTTTTATCTATCTGTGGTCTGAAGAACATGCAGAGCTCAGATGGAGTTCAGATGGGGATCTGCTGTCAAGATTTAGAGGAGTTGGGGCTAAAGGGTTTATCAAAGGTTAAAGGGTTCGCTAAATCACACCACCAAAATCAGTGGGCAGCTGACAAGTGTGTGTGTGTGTGTGTGTGTGTGTGTGTGTGTGTGAAGCCTACAAATTAAAAAAAGCAAAAAAGATTACAAACAATAATTTTAATTAATGTTTGGATGAGTACAAACATTTCTCTCATATGTCAAGCATATTTAGTGATGGATGGCACATGGCTGCACATCAATGTTGTCACAATAAAAGTCTCTAAAACTGTCTACAGGGGTTACAAATCAGTACATCGGGAAATCCACTTTATGTCTATATATAGTCTATATGACAACAGTTGGAAAGGTTTGGCCACCGTTAGTACTTTTAGTAACTACCTACCTACTACCTAACTACCTACTTTTCCTCTGTACGGTACCTACACTATTTGACTCTACTGGACTTACTTTTTGGTTTCCGGCTTATTTTCCACTACCACAGCTCCCTGCTGAAAAGTATCTGAGGACATCCCAACCCAACCTAACTACCGTTTACAGATTCTAAATAACATTATGTGAACATGTTTCCATATTTAAACCTTATTAAGAAAATGAACAATCTGTGGTAGATACAGTTCTGGTGGCTAGCTATGTTAGTGTCAAGCACAACAATAGTGTTCAACTGGAGCCACGAGCAAGTTGTTGCTTCCTTGGAACCAGGTATCAAATTTGCCAAATGGAAAAACAAACAGCAGAGTTAGAGTAATGTAGGTACTACGACTGACCATATGACATAGGGATGTGTCTAGTATCACTGCCTGCCATACAACACCTAACAGAGCTGCTTAACAGTTGGCAAAGGCTTCTTCTCATCAAATGCTGCTTGTTTTCAATCAGATGTCCCTGAAACATACCTTTGTCCATTGTGGTCAAAAAGTTACATCAGTCCACAAAACATGCTTCCAAAACATCTACTTAAGAGGTTTCCTTCCATGCAGATTAATGCAGCACCACTCCAGCATTGGCTAAACCTTCCTGTAGATCTTGTCTCATCATATTGAGCTTTTTGTTTGTCTTTACTGGTCAGCATATGAGCTATTCAATCAAAAATCATTTTAGCCTTCCAGATATAGTCTTGACTTTCACAGTGGCTCAGCGATTAGAGCGCCGGGCTATCGATAACAGGGTTGTGGGTTCGATTCCCGGGCTCGGCAAGCTGCCACTGTTGGGCCCTTGAACAAGGCCCTTTACTCTCTCTGCTCCCAGGGGCTGGAGTTGGCTGCCCACCGCTCTGGGTATGTGTGTACTCACTGCCCCTAACACATGTGTGTGTGTGTGTGTGTGTTCACTACCACAGATGGGTTAAATGAGGACACATTTCGCTGTACAGTGACAAATATGTGCACCTTTACCTTTTTACCTTCACCTTTAATCACATTGTGGACAGTGGCAACTGAGAGCGGAAAGCACTTTCATTTCTTCCTTTGTTTTTCTTTTCTTTCTTTTCCTGCTAAGATTCTGAGTCAGCTGTTTAGAGGAACTTGTGGTTGTCCTGAGAGTTAGTATAAGATTTGAAGAGTCAAAAAAATGAGGCCACTCTGATTTATTATCTGTTGACAATCATGACCTTATGATCTCATGACAATTCTTACCCTACCTAATCAATCATAATGAGTAAATCAAGGCTTAACAGGTTAATTTAGTCCTGAGATTTTACCTAGAAGTGTTTGAAATTTTTAGAGCCCGTGCTGTCCAGAAACCACCAAAAAAAAAGCTCTTTCAAATAATATGAACATCCACATCATACCGCCCCTTTTGGACCGTTTGCTCAACCTGGCGTTAGATCAGCAGTGATAGCAGTGTGCAGCTGGCATGGTGCCAGTGGTGGGTCATTAACACACAGCTCCAGGTTTCCCTGAGTGCTATAAAACAGCAGGGATATCCACTCATTTCCTGAACAGTGAAGCCAGGCCGGCCTAGTGGAGAAAACCCAAGGAAGGTTAACACACCTGGGGAGAGAGCGAGAGATCGCTTTACATCCCTACAGGATGGAAAGTTCTGTGAATGGAGAGTGATCTGTACACTCTTAAAAGCCGATCAGCCACTGGGGGGGCTTAGTCTGTTGGTTCATGAGGCCTTGTCGCATCGCCTTGCAAAGCTAACATTCAGTCTACATCTACTTACAGCGTGGTTATCACCTCTTTAACCCAGCAACTGGACTGCAGCCAGAACTAAAGAGGTGAGCAACAAAAACACAGCAGAGTACTGGCTTGAAAAGTTAAAGAAACCCTCCAGCAGTTTATTTTACTTTATCTCCACAATCCACACAGCAGATCACCACAGACCATCGCATTGACAAATCAGTAGAAAGGAACAAATAGAAGAACAGAAAAAAAACAGTTGACTCCAGACTCGCTGCAGTAGTATCACTGCTGAAGGGTCGAATTTTCATACTCAAAATTATTCAAATCTATTTGGCTCCTCTTCAAACACAACAACCAAGTGTTTTGCACAGTGTGTACAGTCTGTGTTATGGTTCGAGACCAGGCTCTCAATTCGATACACACACAGGCACAGGCAGATTGCATCAAATTACCTTGCTTGCAGGCTGTGTGACAGCTTGGGGCTTGCTCATTAGCTTGGGAATAGAGCTTTAGTGAGAAGTCTATTCTTTAATCTGATGCTAGCAAATTAGCTTGGTACTAGGGCTTTAGTTTAGAGTTAGATCCTTAGCACACAGTTAGTCTCTCTGCCAGTCAGTAAAACTCATTTAGTGAGCATTGAACAAAAGCTTGCATACAACATTATCTGACTTCACAAATGTAATAAAAATTTAAAATCTATATATTTTTTAAATAAAAGAAAAAATGTTGTAAGTTAGTGATATATCTCATATATATAACTTCAACATCAGCCAGTGGACCTAGACAAACACAGTAAATCCACTTGGTGCTACAATGGTTAAACTGCTGTTTGTCCCTCTTACACCATTTTATTTCATTCAATTTTTATTTTAAAACATTTGTTGTTGCATAGAAACCAGTGTGAATGGATTAGGTCATTTGTGCTGTTCTAAAGTCTTTACATTAAACTTTACCAATGTTTTAAACCTTTCTACAGTATTTCTAGAAAAGGTCCAACTGTAACTTAATTTATAGTACTTAATACTTCTCCAAAGATAAGATCTATACGCAAGTGATTTTAACAAGATTCTCTTTTAAACATTATTAAAATAACTGAAAACGTTAATACTGTATACTGAATGCTATTTAAAAAAACAAGAGATCTATAATATTATAGGACGAATGTCAACACCTATTAAAATTTTACATTACAAGTGAAATGTTACTACAGTTTTAACATAATACACAAGTGAGTAAGAATACATTATTATAGAAGAATATTTGTTTTAGTATTATTATTTTCCTAAAATGAAGGCACTTTTTCAGACAATCCTTATTATTGTAAATCAAAAATGTATCGAACACCACTGAAGTCTATCCAAATTCAATTCTGATATCTGTGACTCGTTACACCCCGACTGGCAACATATTATAAACACAACACTTAAAAATCCAGGTTCACATACTGGGTACGGCAAGGCCACGGCTTGTTAGGACAGGCCTTGTACAATTTTACGATGTAATTGATTTCAGCAAATGGAATCACAGCACAGCATCAGTTTTTTCGTAGTCCGTCAGAGAAGGCTTCCGTGTCCAAGGGCAGATTTGCTGTGTTCTTAGCCAACAAATCAGACAAGCCTAAAGCTCAGCACTTAAACACGACAGCACTCAGCACAATCTCCTACTACATTTGTTTATTTATATTTCATAAGCACAAGTTATGTCTGCCAGATGGCAACTCCGACTATGCCAAGTGAAACATACTGTGCTGTGGTGGAATCATGAAGCCCAGAGAAATGCACGTACGGCGCTATGCAAACCAGACGGATGAATGAAATGCACAGATTGAAAGGGCAGAGCAGTTTATATGTACACAAACAGACGCTAATCTGGGATAATGTGTGCCATTAACACCTTTGTTCAACACGGCAGCGGACGTTTCTCCGAGTGGCTGAGCACTTGGAGTTCATTAGGGTTTTATTTACTGTGATATGGAGGGACAAACACGGTTACAAAGGCTTCCACCATTACTGCGGGGATGTGTCTCCAGAGTGTTGTAATATGAACACTATTAATGGCACAGCATTCCACAGACGCCTCTCGCTTACAAAACACACACAGACATTTCTCCAAATCTTTCCCCATTTTCCCCTCTCACTATGACCTCATCTATTTATCATAGGGATCAGTCTCTCTCTCTCTGGGGTTTATGTTATTATCTGACGTCTGAGGACGCTCCAAGGTTTTTCAGCACTTTTCAGCACAGTGTACATTTTTATTTAATGCTAATTAACAGAGATCTGTTGGTACAGCCAACAAGCATTTTTTGAAATGTACTAGTCCTGCTGTTTTAATTAACTACACCATCAAATGACACCATATAGGCCTGTGTTAGCCATGACTGTGATAATGGGCTTCGCCCTGATGTCACAGAAGGCCTCAAAAAGGCTTGGAAATAGGACACTATGTTACCATTATCGTGATTAATCACTTCATAATACGCTTTTCAGAATACATCCTGGGTACAAACAGTACTTCTGCTTCAACATTTCATTTTATCAGGGTTGTGTTGAACCTAGAACCTGGAGAAACAATACATGAGTCATAATACAGTTTTGTAAAAAAAATTTTAAAATTTTTCACAACTTTGTAAAAAAAAATAAATAAATAAATAAATTAATAAATAAATAAAAGCAAGACAATAAAATTCTAGGAAAACTGTCTTGGTATAAAACACCACCATATTTATAAAATCTAAGCAACAGAAATGTCACTTTTTATGCCATCAGAACAGGATAAGAAGACACTAACATATACACTAGTAGAAGATCTTTGAGAAACGTCTGGAGGTTCTTTAGTCTAAAACTGTGGAGGAATGTCTTATCGAACCTTTTCCTTCTCAAAACCTTTCCTTGAAGGTCCCTCAAAGCACCTCAAGAGGTTCCCCCACAGTTTCTGAAGTTTCCATTGGCACCCATTCAAACCTCATCAATTAACCACAAGCAATTTCACATATTATTTCTTCCATCAGCATGCATTTCACTTCCACATCCTTGTTTGCATTAGCCACCATTTAATGTGTTCAATCTCGGCACTGTTTATCCAATAAGCTCATGTTGTTACTGTACGGCATGACCTTTAAATCCATTACAGCCTACTTCTGGAGATGGCGCCAAACATCTCAGTCTAACAAGTATTGATGACACCTTAAAGTGCTATAGCAGTGTCCTTGAGACGCTGCAGACACGCTTTACCAGAGAAGGACTTTGGGGGGGGGGGGTACATTTACATAGACAAACACATTTAGGGATTAAAGTGCAGAGCAGACCCCGCGGCTCACACTGCTGATGGCTTAGTTTGAGGGGGAACTGATGCTGAGGACTAGGTTCAGCTTTGATATCTAATAATCTACAGCAGACACAATAGCACTGAAAGCTTGGATGAGAAGGAAAGGTGATTAATGATGTGCTCAGTATCAAAAGTGCAAGGAGGAAATGGAGGACCAACAAACTGGTCTGATAAGTGTCTATTGTACGTAAAATTATATCTAAAATCTGAGTAACAGAATTCACTGTTTATACCATCAAAACAGTGGGATCAGAAGACACTAAAGAGTACATAGTCCAGTATCACTGTCCAGTGAAAAACATGTAAGGCAGCTAACAATGCAATGTTTAATCATTTTTTTCGAATGAAAACTTGCAATATTATTTAGAGACTATTTTATGGAAAAATCGATAATGCAATTGACAAAATAATTTAATCAATAAGATCATGTAGAATACAATGGTCAATAAATGAATGCACTGTATCTGTTACTATAGGGTTACTACACACTACACTACACATGCAACTAGACACGCTATTAAAAAAAAACTGACACTGTGATTGTTTTTTTTTTCTTTCTGCTGTATATACTGAAATATTAAATACATGAGTTGTCACCAGAAGTCAGTGATCCAGCATGTCATGATAATGCACACTGTGTATCCAACATCAGAATATAATCAAATATATAATCAAATATATTAGTGTGCATTGTTTTTGTTGCAACATTTAATTAAATTCTGAGTATTGTGCATGCCCACATTGCGATGGCGATGCTGAAACGACATTGTGTAGCCCTAATAGACAGCTTTCTGAAGCCACTGACAATACCCATGATACACTCAGAAAAGAGGATGGTGACGTAATGTATTACAACCACAACACTGTCATACTGCCCACCCCCAATACCGACCCATAGTAACACAAAGCCGCCTGCCAAATAAACCTGGGCGTGGGTCCAACATTCACAAGTCAGAACACAGGCCTCAGCGGAGGAGAGCAGGGCTGTAACAGTACAAACGAGGAAAACAAAAGCACAAGAAAGAACCGCAAAGCCAGAACACAGACGGAGAGGTCTGTGAAGAGGGATGGTGAAAAAGAAAAAAGGGATTTTGAAAGCGGACATTGTTTTGGAACTGATTTCCTTTGCATTGGTAGAAAAATCCTCTAAACGATTAGATCTTTGTGGTGGTGATCAACAGATAAGTCCGTTTAGATATTTCTATATTTCTTAGACTGAGTGAAAAAAAAACAGAACAAAGAAAAAGTCAGAAAAAGACTAAGTCTACGCTCACATTACAAGCCTCATTGCAATGTTCAAATTTTTTGCTCCAATCAGATTCGATGTTTTTCACTCCTAACAGCAGGGAGGTGCACATTCAAACATTTTCACACGTCGCCTCTGTTATACCACGGTGTTGTGCCCACAGATACAGATATGCAGATAACTGCTGCTGTTTCTGTTTATGAATAACTATTAATATTCAGTTCTCCTTCACAACAAACAGCAGACTTTTAGCTGCATTTCAGATCACATCATTCTTAGCAACACACTGGTTTTCGGACGCTCCTCAAGCCTAAAGATAGGTTAAGTATATACATCTCATTATGTGCTGACAAAGCAAAAGCCTGATCAGCAGAAAGCATAGTACTGTTACTGTAAGAGCAAGAAGCTGGCAAAGGTGGGTAAAGATTTATTAGTGACAATTTAAGTTTTTTTGGTCAAACGTCTTCAGTCTTTAGATTTAACCCTTTGTGTGCTTTTACAATACTGGCAATAGTGCTTTTACTGGTTTTGCTGCTATAATGAAGTGTGCTTAAAACACAGCTAATGCTTAAGCGATGTGTGAAGATAAAACTGGGCAATAAATATTCATAAACAGATACAACAGAATCACAGGCATCATCCGTTGTGCCCAAACTGCTGTGTGCATGCATGTTTGCACATGCATGTGAAGGGGAGTCGGATTCTGGCGGGGGGCAACACCCGGTGCTGGCAGACAGTAACAAAAAAAAAAAATCCAAAAGAAAAGAATCCCAAAAACATCTGACTTGACCTGTACACATTCATGTTGAATGCCTTCAAATAGACAGATATTCTAGGTCTAGGACGACATGTGAAAGTGAATGATTAAAAAATAAATATTTATATATATATTTATAAAATATTAAATAATATTTTTTATAAAATATAATTTTATTTGATTTATTTATTCTTTTTATTACATACAGCACACACAAACCATGACTGCAATATTTGTATTCCATCCACATCATGCATGGCGTATTGGATAACAGATCTACAAAAGAGGCGTGTGTCCACCACAGCAGACAAACTAAGCCACAGAAAATCACTGACTAAAAGCAGAACTAGTTATTCCAGTACTTTACTGTGTAGGAGGAAAAGGGCTATTGTAATTTAACTACTAAGGTGACAACAGTATAACAGCATGCAGTATTAGTTTCTGTGTGTGTGTATATGCGTGTATGTGTGTGTGTGCACACAGGTCCCTGCACCTAAGAGACTGTGTCTCTTTGCTTTAGGCAATAACAGTCCAGAACAGTTGTGTGTGCTACATGTTGACTCGCACGGGTTCTCGAGGGCTGACGTCAACATTTAGAGATTGGCAGAGCGCTGGGTTTATAACGTATGCAGTAGTCACTGTACTGTACTGCTGTGTGCTCATACAATCAGAACCCAGCTCTATCTACTCCAAAACTGCCCTCATATGTCCATCAGCTGAAATGGTTTCCATTGTTGAAAATGCTCGACAAGATGTGTATCTTAGCTACGTATACTACCAAAGTCAACTGATTGCTCCAAGATAGAGCAGAACATGTCAACCGTGAAAACCACTTAGAAATGCTTATTTTGGTAAATGCATTAAATTAAATAAAAAGCATATGTATAAAGGCAAAAGTCTGAGCACACCTAGTAATAGTCTAATTTTTATTTGTCTTCACATTTTAGAACAACTACAACTACATAACACAAGTTCACTCATCATACCCATACCGAGCTGTATGCACTTTACACTTTAACTGGAACTCCCTCTCAGTACATAAGCTGTGTACTGTTCTCTCTACCTGAACACCAGCTGCTAGACTCATCACTGCACTGTACAGCTTGTTTACGTAAGTGATGCAGCTATAATATCACTCCTGAACTCCCTGTTATACTCTTTATTTACACACACACTACGTCCATCACGGCTCTGCATATTCCATTTCAGTGTTAGCACAGTAACTTAGTCTGGACCCAGCACATATTCGTATATTTTGTATTTATTGTCGTTGTACTTGCACCCTGTGTTGTGTTTTGTCTATAGATCTTACACTCTCATATCATGTCCTACCTATTCTGCACGAAGGCTTTGCCTAACAGTGTTGTAACCCTGTATTAGTTTAATGACAACACAGCTGAATTTAACTAAATACATAATTCCATTCAGATGACAAAGTATTCTTCAAATATTTGTGATTTTCTAATGGTTTTGTTAACTTTCCCCTAACAATGTTCTTGAATATATTCTTAACCTTTTCATCACCTGACACTTGTCTTAGACTGCAAGAGTTCAGAAGATTACTGTCCATCATAAGTATCCAATTATAAGCTGAAATACTTAAATACTTAAATTACTAGAATTAATGTCTAATTCAACAAGATCCACCAGCTTTCCCAACAATGTCGCACCACAGTTCTCAGATTTTTCCTCCAATGTACAGGTGTTAACTGAATAACGGAAAATAATAAATGTGTCCTGTTGTTTATGATTATCTGTAATATGCAGCATCAGGTGTACCTAAACTTTTGACAGGTGCTATATTGGGTGCTAAATTACTACATAACAAATGCTACTGCAGAAGGTAAGTAAGTGATCTTTAACATAAACAGTTGGATTAATAGCAGCCCACTGCTTTGTGCATGTGTGTGTACGTTGCTGGGGACAGTACTAACGCACCATATGCCCCTGTGGACTCATAAAACAGCCTCTCACTGAGCAGGAAGAGCTCTGAGAGGCCAACAAGGCAAATGCACTTCATGAACAGGAAGTGCACTTCAAAGTCAACTCAGGAAACCTTCAGGTCAATAAAAAGGAGGTCAAGTGGAATGAGTATTAATCACATCACTCTGACCATGAATGGAAATTACCTGTACTTTATCTTTCAGGTTCTTCTGATGGGGAATATTCCATAGAAAATGGATTTCTATCTTGGATTACGCTTAAAGCATGTCTGGAAGTGCGGCCTGCAACATTCCCGATATAACGCTGAAGCAGCGAGCAGAAAACCGGTCTGAAAAACAAATTAGCAGGCTTAAGCAACAATTGGTGATGGCAAAGCAAGCCGTGAAGGATGCCAGGGACTGTTAGAGAAATCACAGAGGAAACGTGGACGTTTCATTTCAACTCATTTCTATTTTTGAAGCACACTGCGTTTGGAAGAAACCTTGGCTGCCTTCAGGGGGGGTTGGTGGCTCGTCTCTGTTGGAAAGGTCACTGATGTGTTCGCTGGCTGGCTGCGCAGGTCTGAGTCAGCCTCCATATGCCAGTTGGAGTTTGAGAAACTGCCGCTCCGTTTTAACTGGCACATGCTCACACGCGGCCTACAGCAGTCTGTGGCCTGGGCCTATCTGCCAGGGGCGAGTGGCCATCTCCATAAAACACACAATAAACGTCACTGGCCCCCCATCTGCACAAACGTCTGGGAATGAAATCATCAGTCTTGATGTTACTGCAGATCTGAATTGAGAAAGCAAAACACACGTTTGGGTGTGCCTCTTTTCTGCCCGTCCTGTTTCATCTGAAGTGCAGAGCGGGCCTAGAAGAATGTGGAGCAAGGCTGTGTTGACCGGAGAAGATACATCCTTTTAAATGGTTCCATATAATAAAGCCGGTATTTGTCTTGCAGTAGTCAAGAAATGAGAGTTTGGTACATGGAAGTGACACACCATGAACCTCAAACACTGTTTCTCTCTTCATTTTAAAGAAAAAACAGCATTAGCTGTGTTAGGCAACAGCCCTAAATCTTTAACCAACCCTTTTGACAACGGTTCTATACAGCACCTAAAAAGGGTTCCACTATTGTTACAAGTCAAAAAAAATCTTCAGTACTATATCTATATAATATCATTTTGAGTGAGGACAAAGGACGCATAAAGCTATCTATAGAACCGGAATCAAGTACATTATATGGTTATAAACACTAACCGTCTAACCAAGTCTAAGAAAGTCGCCTATAAGCAAGTCAATTAGAGATCACTGAACAGACTTGGTCTGGTCTGAGGCAAGTGTGTGATGATTTAGGCATGCATTTGCACAACAACAACTGGAGCAGTATAAGCTTCCATTTTCTGCTTCATGGTTGGTTTGAATGGTTTTAGCTAGTCACAGTCCTGACTACCATTAATACACAACAGTAGAAGTAGCAGTAGCAGCAGAAGTAGCAGCAGTGGCAGCAGCAGTAGAAGCAGAAGCAGTATCAGTAGTAGTGGTAGTAGTAGTAATAGCAGCAGCAGCAGCAGTAGTAGTAGCAGCAATAGTAGTAGAAGTAGTAGTAGTAGACGTAGCAGCAGCAGCAGCAGCAATAGTAAAAGTAGAAGCAGCAGCAATAGTAGCAGTAGCAGCAGTAATAGTAGCAGCAGTAATGGTAGCAGCAGTAATAGTAGCAGCAGTAGTTGTAGCAGCAGTAGCAGTAATAGCAGCAGCAGTAATAGTAGCAGTAATGGTAGCAGCAGTAGAAGTAACAGCAGCAGCAGTAATGGTAGCAGTAGCAGTAGCAGTAATAGCAGCAGCAGCAGCAGCAGTAATGGTATCAGCAGCAGTAGTAGTAATAGTAGCATATGTGACTAGCTATCTTCAATAGATAAAAACAGCTAAAATAAGTAAGTGATATCTTGAATTAATAATAATTCCACATGAGTAGTCATGAACCAGAAGTACACCTTCCATGTTTATGCACAGCACCCACAGTGATATGTCTAGCCGCAGTTGGCCAAGGTCCCTGGAGTTGGAGATCTTTCTTGATGGTGCTTCATCACGTATCCACTGGCCTTCAACAGTTCAAATCACAGCAATGTGTACTGTAGTTTGACTAACAGACATGTGGTGGTCAAGGCCAGGCTGGTAAGGATTTCCTCCAAAGTAATCGGTCATCAGTCCAACCACAAAAGATGAGGGGACTTATTTACCAATATACCTGAACTGAACGGGTCACAGTTTTTTTATTTGTATGGATCAAACCCTATACAAAGCATATGGTGTATCAGGATAAAATTCATCATATACCATATACCATCATATTGTCCACCCCGAAGAGACACACACCTTAAAAATGTTACAATTTTGGTTACTGTGCATAGCTAAGTGTTAAGTTAAGTGTAAGGACATTTCTTAAATATTCTAGGCAAAATTGCTTAAAATATATATTCAGATACAGATATACATCAGGCTTTAATACAGGTCCTAACACTGCATTGTTTTGATGAGGACACAAGAAAGGTTTCCTCCTGATGACTCCTCCATGAATTTGTACACAGGTACAATAGAACAGTGCACCACCCCTTCCAGACCTGCTAAGACTTCCAAATCTCCCCAAGATATTCTATAGTTGACCAATGGTTTTGATCACCCTTTTTAGTAATGGAAGGAGCAGTTCTCTCTGAAAGATGTCTTGACTTTCCAAACCTAAAATTGACCTCCATGCTTCTTTTTACCTGTCACTTCTTAATAAGCTCTTAACACCTCCCTGAAAACATTTTACCAGCTGTCTCCTGCTTCATGGGCACCAATTATTTAAATTTGCTAGGCGGCAACTTGGCAGAGGAGTCAGTGTATTCATAAATCTTTGACTTTTGCATCACCTTGCCTTTTCTAACGATGACTGAACAAGCCATAGCCATAACTAGCTGATTAAAGGTCTGAGAGCATGGTTAAAGTTATCTGAGAGCTCAAATCTCTAGATGTGCCAAAACATATGCATTCAGTTTTGACCAAGGGTGCCAAAGTGTTTGCATGCCACTGTATAGGCACTTTAACAAAGTCTTCATCTTGCTCTCGCTCCCTCCCTTTTCTAGCTCGACCTGTCGCTCCCCAGGCTGTGTGAGTCAGGCCTCTACCTCAAGCCATGATCCCTTCTGTTCCACATGCACTCATTCAAACAGAGCGTTTAAGACCCTCTATGGGACACTCAACCGTGGCAGTAGGCTTTGGCTATGGAAATTACACTTGGCAGGGTAGGCTTTGCACTCACTACTGAGAGGTCATGCGTTTAAATGGGAGGGTATTTCTATTTAAGGGCACTCGAGTGGGAAATATAGATCTGACTGTAGAGATTGAGGGGACCGATTTCTTGCTCTTCTAGAGTATCGTTTCAGAGAGAGCTCAACGGCGCCCACCCTGGCAACATGGATCAAAGTGAAATAATGTAAGGGAATGAAATGACGCAATAAGTGAAGGGTGACTCCCTGCAGTCGCATCGAGAGAACCAGTCAAGCACTTTCCTGCTCTGAAAGCAGTGCTGTTAAACAGAAGCTGCTGAGTAATGAAGTCTACAAGTAGGAAACTTGTTGAGACATCCAGATTTGATGCCATGCTGGATCGATGCAGCTACACATACATTCCATAAAACCACTGTGTGTGTGTGTGTGTGTGTGTGTGTGTGTGTGTTATGCGGCAAGACTACGTCTTCAAAGCAAACACTGATTACTAACAAGCCAAGATGAATGAAATCTCCAGTGTACTGTTTTACTGCATCAACAAACAGGAAAATGCAAGTGCGTACTGAACTTTAGCATTACAAAATATGATATTAAAACAAAAATCATCCTTACCGAAAACCATTACTGATCATTTAAATCACTCAAAATAAACAATAAAATGCATTTAATTGATCAAAAAGCCATGCTTAGCATTTACAAGATGCTAAGAGCTAGGGCTGGGCGATATGGTAAAAATACTATATGACCATATTTAAAAGGTTTTTTTCACGATACACAAAATTTATCACAATACATGTAAATACAACATATTTATAAACTACTTTTTAAGATACTCTCCTGTACTAAACAGTGATTTTTATTCAACATCTGCTGCACCTCATCTAATTAAGTCTAATTACACTGTTTGTAATGAAACCTGCAGCTAACACAAACCGTATCCTCCATATGCTTAGAAAAGCTGATGATCATCACAATAAAATTAATCATGATACAATAAAATATCATGTCATATTGCCCAGCTCTATACAGTGCCTATAAAAAGTATTCATCCCTTCGATGTTTCCCACTTTAACTGCTTTTATAAATGGAATTATGCATCAAAATAATTTGCCTTTGACAAGAATTTACAAAAGATCAAAGCAAAAAAGTATTTAAAATATTCACCACATTTAAAAAGTGACTGATCTAATTCAACGGAGCTCCAGGCAATTAGTGCTAGTAGCCTCACATTTCCTGAAAAGGTGCACAAATTGCTTGGAATGCTGAATTAGGTCAGTCACTTTTTAAAGGGGGTGAATATTTATGCAATCACTTAATTTCCATTATGTATTTTTATTTAATTGACATTACTTAGTAAAAATCGTGAAAGGGGAAAACACCCAAGGCAGTGAATACATTCTATAGGCACTGTATATAATCAATGTGCTAAAGTGCATTTCCTTTTTTAATAGAAAAATTTAGTTTTAGTAGATCAACATCAACTAAACACTTAAACATCAAGTAGTTCATGAGAACACCATGATCCTAGGTGTTAAGACCTACTTGACAAGTTTAACATAAGCAAGACTGCTTAGTAAAGTTCAAGGATCAAGGATTTCCATAGAAACCTACAGTGGGAGATATATACACACATATATGCAGACATGCACAGAGTGACATGCAAACACCCCTGGGTAAAATATCTGTTACTATGAATTATTAACAAGTAAATATGAGAAGGCATAAAGTGAAACATGAAACACATCTTGCAGATTACTTTTTTATGACAAAAAAAAGGGCCTGAAGCAAAAATTCAGAAACCCAAGTATCAGCTGGTGGTCAGCTAATAGTCTTCCAGTTAAGTCTTTCACTTCCTTTTTGGGTGATTTCTGCCCATTTCACCTTGCAAAAGACTTTCCGTCTTGACGCACTGCTCTTTTAAGAAAGTGGATTTTAAGGTGTTGGCAGTTATCCTGCTGTAAAAGCCATCCATTGTTCATCCTGAACATTTTTACAGATGATGTGAAGTTTGCTTTTATAAACAGCTAGTATTCTTCCCTATTCCCCGTATCACTGGCTGCAAGTCAAGAAAGAAGAAATAACATGAAGGGTCAAAGACCCCCGTGAGCAAGCCAACGGCGACAGTGGCAAGGAAAAACTCCCTCAGAGCTGGAGGAAGAAACCTTGGGAGGAACCAAGACTCACAAGGAGGACCCATCCTCCTCTGGCCAGACTATTTAAACATTAATGATAAAAATTACCAAAGCAGATACAACAGAAAGTTGATAGTGCTTGCAACACAAGCATTAGCACATTTCACCCCAAAGCTCACAGTTGGAGGGGAGTTCTTTTCATTTAATTCTGCCCCCTTTTTTTCTCCATGCACATCTTTGCTCATTGCAGACAAAAAATATGTATTTTAAATATATATCAGTCCACAATACATATTTCTAAAATGTATAAGGCTTGATGTTTCTTTAAAACAAATGTCTGAAGTTGAATTTTGTGGCGAGTTGTTTATAAGAGAATGCAGGAAAGGATGAGTCCAGAGGACCAGAGTCCAGTTTCAGACACAAAGACGACGACAGGCAAAAACACTTCCCTGCTCTACAGCCAAACTATTAAATCAGGCTGAGAATCGCTTCCACTCACAACTCAACACAAACAGCACAAACAGCCCATTAAGACGCCAAAACCAGTCAGAAAGCCAGAAAAGCCTGAAAATCCCAACACAACTAATTGATTGTGGAGGTGGAATGAGCTATTCAGACTAAAGCCCCCACCACCCACAGCCCCTCTGCTTTAGAGTGGCTGCAGACATTAGTGTCCGTGAGGTGATGGATGAACCGCCCCATCCATCATGGCACAGGACCACCAGCAATGCAGTGGCAGAGATGGGGGCAGAGAGAGAAAAAGAGACCAGGAGAGAGAGAATTGGGGGGGGGGGAGGTGGTGGTCACAGATTGAGAAAGAGAGAGAGAGAGTAAGGGGCATTAATCCTGGCAGCACTCAGGCTCAGAGGATGGCAGAGCCAGCTGAGGGGGCACAAAGCCAGGCTGCTGGAGCGGGCGCATGAAGGGCAACGAGACCCCATCATGAAAGAACACAAAGCTTGGCGTTCAACACACACACACACACACACACACACACACACACACACACACACACACACACACGCATATATCCCTGTGTGGGCATGAGTGACACAGCCACTTACAACCTGTTGCACCCATTCAACTTCAACTGGCACAGGTGGCTCTGTTTGCGTGTGTCTTAAGAGGGGTGGCTGAGATACAACTGGCAGAAGGAGCATTATTCTGTGCAGCTGGCTCAGGCAGGAAGACTGGGAGTGATCCATCAGAGGAATTTATTGGGTGAAAAAAAGTAAAAGAAGTTTGTGTTTATTACCTCACCAATATTTTCTTGTCAGAGTCATGTGCACAAAAGGCAAATTACATCAAGGCCCATGTGTGGAGGAGATGCATCTAAAACGTACCACACTGTTGTTGACAAAAAAAAAAAAAAGGGCACATAATGAAGTCCCGTGTAAGGAGGCAGAAGCAACGGTACAGCACATTTTCGTCTGAATCATCTACACCCAGCCACACCCAGCCACTAAAGCCATCCACATGTTTCCCAACATGAACAAACAGCAACAAACAGACTTCATGACAGGACTGTTGAAATCGTGAACACAGCGCCTCAATTTTCTGTGTCAAAACATGCACGAAGAAGCTGACCTCAGATATTCGAGAGAAAGCCTTAGGGGAAAATGATGGAAATATACTCTATTAGCATGCAGCCTTCATAAAAACAGCTTTGCTAAGTGAAGTAGCTATGGCACTTAACTTAAACAATGCAGAATAAACTATTCTCATGTATTTGAACGACGCTACAACGCATCCTACAGCTCAAAGACACAGAGATCCTCTGCACTGTTTACCAGGAGTGTAACTATGGGCTTTTTCGCACAAGGTCAACCCTCCCCAAACACACATCTGAACAATAACAGGGTAGAGCACTACTGAATTCTCGTGTGTTACAAGTCAATGGTGTAGCATTGATACTCCAATACAGTGTTTCTGTGAATTTAACAAATGTCTTAATTCTGAACTAGGAACTAGCCAGTCAGCAGAGCCATGCCATTATAGTGTATTCCTGCCCCGCTCCCATTATTTCCTAGGTAGGCTCTGGACTTTATCATGACCCTGAGCAGGAACAGCAGAAAAATACCAAACTAAACCCAAGCTGAGGTGGTTGTTTGCAGTGAGAAGAGCCTGACCCTGGACTCAAAAGTACCTCTAAGTTCTAGACCCACCTGAGAATGAACCAGGGCTGCTTCGCGTTTAAAAGTTATCAATGCAATGCAGATCAGAAAGTGCTCAGTAAGAGATTATTCAACAGATAAACATGATTGCGTATGCTGTCCCAGCCAATTCAGCATTCCACAGAGGATCTTCACTCTGTGTGAGGTGACCCAGAAGGTTTTCTTCTACATGTAATTACTACAGCAGCCATACTCCTCATATATTTTGCTGAAACACACATTGAAAGAGGAGGTTGTCCAGATACTACAGTATCCAACAAGCATTTAGTTCCTATGAGCCCTTCAATGAAGCCATCAAAGAACCATCCATACAAATCCAACAAACCTGAAAGTCTTATCCACACATTTGCTTGAAAGCAATGAATTCATTTAGTAAATGCCCATGAAAATGTACTGTTGCTAAAATTTCTACCATTTATTTTGGCCCATAAGGTCCTTAACTGTGATCCAGATTAAGATGATTTGATGACTTCCAGACACTGTAGCCACAAGAAAGACCTCATCCCCTAAACATCACAACCCGGCGTAATTCCCCATCAGCTCGGTACAACATTTGGCCGTTTCGGTTGTTGTTCAAGTCACTGAATGGCACAGATCAAGGTCTGGAAAAGGGTAGAGATTTCACACTAGCAGCTAAACACCACAAATTAATTACAAAAAAGTGAAGTCTGTTATGGACGCCTCTTTCTCTCATATAACAGACATGTCAATAAACCGATCAACTGACTCTACGATCAACAAAGACATCTACATACATGATTGTTTCTGTTGAGTCATGCTCATGGCTGCCCAAGCCTAGACAGGTGGCACCAATTTGGTGAGTAATACTGCTACAGGCTTGGGCCTCAAACTGATAGTACTATGACCACCTATATGCTCTGCAGCGGAAACCCTGCTCACTTTTTACACTCAAGCATTGCATAATACGAAATGCCTTTGTTCGGTTGCCACAAAGCCCATCAGCCGGGATAAAAGGCTGCTTTTGTGAATGATGGCCAGTGAAGAGATTAGCTTGGCAGTTATATAAGACACTGCTGAAGCTCTGAAAGAAAGTCCTTGGTCGCAAGGAACATGATCATCAACCTTCTCCACATCTGACCCATCAGTACTGAAACTCTTTTACATGTTCTGCCTTTCCTTCAATTAGTACCTGTCCTTGGCTGAGAACATTCAGAGTTCTGCTAGCCTAACCAGACAGAAGTAAGATGCAAGTGGATATTTTCCAAGTGAAAGGTATAAAGCATGAGATGGAACATCTAAGACAGCTTCAAATATGAGCATTATCGGACTAAACAGAGGAAAGCCGGGTGCCTGGAACTGGCAGTGAATGGCTCAACATTAGTCCACGTTAACCTGTTGCAAGAAAGAAAAGGCCCAGATCTCAGGTTAACTTTCACATGGGAGATTTAGAGAGAGAAGACATTGTGGTCAAGATATGGGAAATATGAAAAATATAAAAATGTGCATCTTGCAAAAGCACAAAGACCTTCATCTCTCCAGTACCCAGATAAGAAATTGTGGACAATTAGCCACTGACAGAAATCCAGGTCTAATTCCCACCCCCAAGCCAACAAACCAAGCCATCTTCCCACCGCCACATTCTCGAGGCCTTGTAGTGTATCCCCCCAAAAATGCTCATGCTTTTCATTGTGAACTATGGCCTGGATCTTCAGATAGCACAACAAAAGGCATCCAAAGCATTGAGAGTGACCCCAGCCCTTACTCAACCGATAGTGGCATGTGTGACGGCTCGGCTCTACGATGAGGAAATCCAACTGACTGCAGCGTGAAGGTAGCAACCTGATCCTCAGGTCAGGCACTTTGTCTTTGACAGGCAGAGAAGGAGGGGAAAGACAGCTTGGGAAGAAGAAGAACCTGTTCCAGTACTACAGGTGAAAGGCTGGAGGAAGAGTGTGTCGTGTTGGTGTGCATGTTTGTTTTCATATATTTTTAGGACAATGACTGGTCTAACTTTATAGGAAAACCCTGAACGCTGTTCATTATTAATGTTTATTAATTAATTAATTATATAGAAAAAGTGTAAAAAAACAAAAAAAAAACCCCAAACATGTCGTCTTATTATTAAGACTAAGATTGTTTTTTTTTGTTTTGTTTTTTTTTACGATATGCTCTTATTCAGAGCAACTTTATTATGTTGTAGAGTTCTTAGAGCATTACTGATAACGATACTGATTTTTTAATTTATTTACAGGTACAAGGAACAAAACCACAGTTTGGAGCATGTTAGCAGCATTTACCACCCTGTTACATCGAATGAATTCAATTCACATTTATAGCAGATGCTCTTTTAAGACCAAATTGACTCATGTTACAGAGGTAAGCAAATGTAGCATTCAGAGTCTTACTGATATAGCGTGCAAGACGTCCTCTTACTGGTACAGCATGGTCGTAATGGTGTTTACCCCCCTGTTACACCAAATTAAATCAATGTGAATAAACATATTACATTGATTTACTTGCTATTTCTAAACTACTTCAGAACTTGGGGTGTTTAGGGGTAGCCCTACTACATATAGATGCATTCATATAATACATACAGGACATACTGCAGGCATGCCCTCACGTCCCGACACTGTATTAAAACAAAGCAGAGAGTGTGTGTGTGTGTGCGCGCCTGTCTGTCTGTCTTTCTGAGCGTGTGGAAACACAAGCAAGTGAAAGAAGCTGCCTGTCTTTTTGTGTGTGTGTGTGTGTGTGTGTGTGTGTGTGTGTGTGTGTGTGTGTGTGTGTGTGTGTGTGAAGGAGACAGAGAGATATACAATACGTTGTCACTTTAGACCAATGTGGGAGTGCCAAGGCAGCAGGCTCAGGCTTGTGCACATACTGTGGCAATCACCATATCTTTCTGTGTCTCACACTCACGCTCCCACACCTGCACATACACCAAGCACAAAGCCTGACAAACGGCCTTTACACAGGAAATCCTGACAGGTTCTTTAGATAGACACTCATTCATAGGCCTGGAAATGAGTGGAACTGGAGAGTCAGAAGTTGGTAAGAAAGGTAAGCCTTATCAGTAGAACATGCACCCTCTCACACTTAGTAGTTCACAGTCAGGGTCAGAGCCTCTTTTAAGCAAACTAATGATAACAGTGGCAAGGGAAAACCCCCCTCAGATGGAGAGGAAGAAACCTTGAGAGCAACCAAGACTCAAAAAGGAACCTTATCTTACTGTAGTCAACACCAAATAGCACGACAGCAATAACAGCAGACGAATAACTGAGATAATGAAGAACTATGGCAAATGTGAAAGCAAATCATGAGTTATGAAGATGTGAGTGAGTGCAGATATGGTGTGGGATGTGTACCTTTAACAGGGGAATTCCAAAGGAGGAGGGAGGGAAAAAAAATAGTTGTCCCAATGCTCAGGGAACAAATCCACAGCTTTTTTCCAGAAGACATTCAACATTCAATCAACTCCTCATGTATCTATGAACAAGACTACCAAGACTACTTCACACATCATGTAAGTACACAGTGACCCACTTTTAAACCCCAGTAATCATCTACAGACAGCATCCCATCAGCGAACTACATCCATCTTCTATCTTAACAGGAAATCGTATTAAAGTGATCGAGCGTTTGCTCAGAACGTAGCCATCTTCTCCTAATCTTAGGCCCAAATCAGTTTCCAGTGGAATTTCTGCAGAGCCATTTGTTTTGATTAATCAGCTTCATCACAGTCAGTGCATAAACCATATTCCCAAAGAGAACTCTCATAAGACGTGTAGGTTACAGGGGAAGATAAATGATCAGCTAAAGATTTTAAAGATGTGTGGGGGCCAGCAATGTAATGTAACACATTTTATTTATGGACTAGGGTTGGTGCAACAATGCTGCCAGATCAAGATCAGATGGCCAAGTGATGCAATAAGTACCTTCATTCCTGCTCACAATTATGTTCACATTCATGGCATTTGGCTGACTCTCTGATCCAGAGCGAATTACAAATTTAATCACATTACAGAAATAGGAGAATGCTGTGTTTCGAGTTTGTTTCGAGAAGGTGGTGATATCCCATGCATACTCATATTCACCACACAAACAGTTTCCATGTAGCACAGATTTTCATATTGGAATTAATGGAGTGCAAACGTGTGTGCCCCCCTAGGTCACAATGATACAGTTACACTAGTAAGACCCAACCAACCATGTGGGGTACGACAGCAACCACATGACAACTTGCTGGGAACCACCTGGAAAACTATAGCAACTGTCTAGTCAACCACCTAGTTACATCTTAGCAACCTCTTGGCAACTCCATAGCAACCACTTAGAAATACTACAGCACCCATCTGGCAGCAGAGTAGCAACACTAGGGCAACCACCTAGCAACACTATAGTAGCTACCTTGCAACCCCATGGTATACCATAGTAACTAACTGACAATGACAGTACCCATGTACTGTTAAACATCCATGCACCTCACACTCATTACCTCACTCAGAACTGAGTCATGTTTACTGTATTTATTGTACTGTCTTGCACTTTGCACTTTCTGTAGTCTGTCCTGTACTGTATGGTTTTTGTCTGTTCTGTATTGTTTTTTTTGTTCTCTTTTTGTTCTATGTGGCATTTCGTTTGGCCCTTGTTTCATTTCACTGAGTACTTGTACAAAGCTGAAATGACAATAAAAGCCACTTGACTTGACTTGATGTAGCACCAGTCAACCATGTAGCAACAGTCAAATGGAACTGGGTCTAGTAGTGTAACCATTCTGCATTTCCCAGAAATGCACTTTCCAAGTCAGATTTACATTTGATATTTAACCTTAACTAAAGTACATTCTTTGATTTGTTTTTTAACAAAGTATTTTTCCCATATGTCTGTATAAGCTGCCACTGTTGGGCCCTTGAGCAAGGCCCTTTACCCTCTCTGCTCCCCGGGCGCTGGAGTTGTGTACTCACTGCCCCCAACACATGTGTGTGTGCGAGTGTGTGTTCACTACCAGATGGGTTAAATGCGGAGGACACATTTCGCTGTACAGTGACAAATATGTGCACCTTTACCTTTACCTTTAAATATGTTGAAAATGGAGAGAAAGATTAAACTATTGTGAAACTAACATTTTGTGGAAAAGGAGACAGATGAGTCTGGACAACTCAATTAGATAGGAACAACAACACAATTCTTTTAAAATATTATATATTTTGCTATAGTAAACAGATTTCCTGAATCTGTGCCTTTCAAAGTTTATGTAGTCCAATATATTTCCAAAAATTCAATGTTCAATCTAATGTGAGGCGGGAACTAAAACAAAAAAACTAAAACGTTAACCACAGAAAGTTTTAGCATACTAAATAAGGAAACGAATTCCAGCATAACAAACAAGTACTTCACATTGCTCAGGCCAGCCCTAGTTCATTCATACTGACTCACTACATTCACAACGCAACTATGGAATTTCCTAACTCATGTAGTAGGTCAAAATGTTGAATATGGGGGCGCTTCTGCCGACTGCCTCTGGTTATTTCCGACACTCATCATTATCACTGTTGAATTATGCTTACAAAGCACATGTAACACATGCAAGACAAACATGTAGAGCTCCATGATCTGTGCCTTCAGGTTAGTGCCTCTTGAATCTACATCTCTAAAACGGAAACACACAGCAAGTTCTACACATTCAGCTTTAACGACACGTAGTGCTGCAGTGAAATCACAGGCATTGTAGTCAAAGCTCATTCATGTGTTTGGTAAACAAGTCTGGTATGAGGCATCTATGGGGTCCACCACTCAAGCTGCCTACAGTACTAGAAGCAGGAAGGACTGTAGGAAGATGTGGGGGATGAGTGAGGAGGTGTGAAGCTGAATGAGCAGAGAAGCATCACACTGTGGGGAGGTAAATATATATATATTTATACCACTCACTCTCTCATGCTCATGAGTAGTAAAGCCCAGCATGGTTTCACAGTGGAAACAGCTCGCTCTCCAAAAGCCTGCATTACCCTGCTGCCCTGCCCCTAACCGTACTGGCTCTAAAGGCTCATGCAGAGCCCAGTCCATTCTCCTGTCCGCAGTTCTCACCACAAGCCCAGCTGCACCCAATGAATCAGGCAGCAATTAGTGCTCTCTCCCCTATCCCTGTCCTGTGGAGGGAGACAGATTTTTAGGGGAACAAGTAAGCACATAATTGGATTCTCACTTCAGGGAATACTGCCAGCAGGAAAAAAAGGAAAAAGCTGCTTCTGAGGCATGACCGTGTCGTTTTTCCTGTTTGAAACGCTTCTGATGAAAAACGCACGGTTGCCGGTCCAAGACAACAAAAATACTGCAGGGACTCTTTCTTTCATCACGCCAGATTTTGTTTAATAGACTATAAATCCACTGGAATAACAGAGAACCATTGTGGAATATTGCTTTTCCAATGTGGAAAGGTGTAGTATCAAGCTAATGATTTCACCCTCCAAGTCCAATAACTTATGCCATTGAGAAGATTGTCCAAGTCATTACCGCTTTTCCTACCGGAGAGACGCTGCGCAAGCACGAGGCAGACCTGTAAATATTAGAAGAGCAGACCAGGCTAGTCACGTAGGGAATGTTTAAGTTGCAATAATAGCCTCTATTTTCACCACCGCTGCAGTATAATGTGGCAACTAGAGATAGTACGAAATCATGTATTCTAATCTTTTCTGAAATAAAACCCTGAAAATCAATATTTGCCAATATATCAATACAGATCAATATTTCTTCTCTTTTAAAACAGCAAGCTTTAAGACATTTTAACTGAAGAACTTCATTTTCTGAATTATAAACTGCCAACTCATCCTAAAAGTACTGGATAGAGCACCATCCATCACTCCAGAGCACACAGCATCTCCACAGCTCAATGCTGGGGGGCTTTATACTCCTCTAGCCCACGCCTGGCATTAGGCATGGTACTAATATGTTTATCTGCTCCAGAGAGTCCTACTCTATTGGCAGTACTTCTCTACGGGGACTAGACAAGCAATGGGTGCCACTTAAAGGAGCTAAATGCATTCATTATAAGGGATGTCCAAAAACATGTGGACACATATTTGGACATACCATTCACTGTTATTTAAAACTATACAAATAATGTGTTTAAAATGAGTGTAGGTGCATCACTGATGTGCTGTTAAGAGAAAGCATCTCTGTTTTGCATATTTTGCAACAATGCAAAAACCCTGTATCTCCAAAATGGAATCTTAACAGGAGAAGGGAAAACCTTCTGAACTTTTGATGGAAGCCAAAGTAAAAAGGGAAAAGTCCATTTTGGAGCATTTCTATTGGTGCCTTTGTCACAGAGCTTTAATGTAAATGACAACTCATATTTAAATTATGTCAAAAGCCGAGAATTGTGACAGCAACAATATGCAGCATTTACAGCCTTTACTGGTTGCTCTACTACACTACAAACACAATCATCATCATTTCTAATATCAAAACCACTGCAAATAACATCATTAACATATCAGCATCAAACAGATTTAATGTGGGCAACCTTCCAAACTGATATTTGATGACTTACTTGTTGGGCATCACGTTACTTGGATGGTCCAATGAAGAGGCCTTGTAGATGTTCAACATTCAACTGAATGCCTCTTAAATGCTGCTAAACTCCAAGATCAATGTAAATGACTGTCTAGTGAATGTAACTCTACTTCAATACTCTACAAACTCTACAACCTAGCCCTACCCATACCCTTTTGAGGCCAGGTTTAGAGTTAGGGGACACCTGCTTATTCATTGTTTCTTCAGAACTCAAGGGTATTAAAATAAAAAAAGGTGTATCCTGCTTTTGTTGGAGTAACTGTCTCTACTGTCCAGGGAAGAAGGCTTTCTACTAGATTTTGAAGCACTGTTGTGAGGATTTGATTGCATTCAGCGATAAGAGCATTAGTGATGTCAGGATGTTGGACGATCACCACCCTACCTTGTCCTAAACTCCCCGGTTCATCCTAAAAGTATTAGATGGAGCACCATCCATCATTCCAGAGAACACAGTTCCTCTGCCCCACAGCCTAATGTGGGGGCTTTATACCCCTCCAGTCCACCACTGCCATCATCTGAGTCCTGTTCTATTGGTAATACTTCTTGACGGATATTCAGGGACTGGACCATAGAAACGGTAAGCAAACTCACGCAACCTGAACTAACTACAACTCACCCTCATCCCATTTTCCTTTAAAAACCTCTTCTTCTTCTTCTTCATCCAGGCCAGGGATGAGAGAGTACTCAGAGATGCTGGCAGAGTTGCTGCTCAGGGACAGAAGCCAGGCTTTGAAACTAAAGCTGTTTTAAGCTGTGATGGTCAAAGCTGCCAACACTGTCTCTTTGTTTTGCCCATACAGCAGATACTCATCCAGACACAAATCCACTCCAGAATCCTAAGCATCTCTCAGCCCTGTCCGAGGCCTTTTTGCTTCATTAGCACCAAAGCTCCAAACTGGACGTACCATCTAATGAGAACTGAGGCAAACAGTGATGAATGCACTAAACCATGTCTCAGCTGACCACCAGTAATTGGAACAGCATGGGTATGCACACAAGTTGCGCAATGAGCAAACACGGCATCGTGCTAACGTCCGCTCTGAACTCAGGCTGGAATAGGTCATTACGAGGAGTTTGGCTAGATCGGAGGGAAGGTCAGGCAGTTTCAGTATAAATTGCTGACTTGTACAGCTGACACAAAGCAAAACTTTGTGTCAAAAAAAAAAAAAAAAAATACAGCAATACAAAACCTTTTTGGCCCAGAACCGCACAATATGCTCAGCCTGACATAATAACAATGATTTAATTTGATGAGTTAATAAAAGCCAGGCCGGTGGAAAACGATCAGAAAAACACAACATGATTACTCAAGACGATTGAAGCCTAATCCAAGTCGTCTGATGCCGGTTTTCAGCGCAGACTCTTCCAGGCTTGAGCCGCATTAATCTCCAGCATTAGACTCTCTGGATCGGTGATGCCAAAGATGAAGACGGAGCTTATCGAAATCATAACGCTAACATGCTTCCCAAAGGGAGTATTACCACTATAAAGCTACGCTAAACTGCAAACTATAGAGCATAGCTAATTAGCTCTTCACGCTAGCTATTGTTGCTCAGATCAACAAAGCAAAACTTGAAGAAGCCACAGATGGTTGGAAGGTGGTGCAGTGGAGTGTTAATGGAGGAGAAATGCTGTGCTAGAGAGACTGCCTGGTTCTGTTTGATCTCGGTTAACATCCACATGATCTTCCAAAACATACAGCATGGAGGAGCCAGTCTGGAGAAAGATGAAGGTTCAAACGTGTGCCTCTGAATATAGAACACTGAGAAAGGACAGGTAAAGGGTCTTTTGAGGTCAAAGGAGCTAAGAGGAAGCAGTTTGGTGGGCGAGGGTGTTGACAAACCATTCAATTAACTCCTTGGTTAATTAAGCAGTTACATTTACATTTACAGCATTTAGCTGACACTCCTATCCAGAGCAACTTACAAGGTCGCACAGACCAGCTTAGTGTTAGGAGTCTTGCCCAAGGACTCTTATTGGTGTAGCGCAGCATAGTCACCCAGACTGGGATTCGAACCCCAGTCTCCCACATAGTGTGGCTGCTTACTGGCTGGTAGTAGTGCTATCTGTTGCGCCACACCAACCACAGTTCAGTGAGGTCAAAGCCTCTGCATGCTAATGTTAAATGCTGGCCTTTTTAATCAACAATACAATGATGACACAATAAAAACAACCCAGTATTAAAGTCAGACTATATGATGCTACTTATTTTTATTCAGTTTATGCTAGGGATACACTGATACCACTTTTTCCTTTCCAATTCCGATACCAGAGTTTACCAGATCTGCCGATACTGAGTACAGATACCAACTCTGACTTAAATACTGGATAGATGGCTATAAACCCTGGTACTTCTTAAAAATAACAGAATGTACTGATTGAGTAACTGCACATCTGAAAAGTTTTTATAGCTATGGAACTATGGAAATCACCACAATGCAGAAAGCAAGTAGGGAAGCATAATCTTGCTAAGCTCCACCAAACTGCTTTTTATTTGGTGTTTAAAATTCACATTTCATTACAAGAACACGTCTCTATGTAAAAAGATACTAAACTTCAGTGTGTGGCTTTAAAACCAAAAAAAACACATGGAAAGAAAAAGTGCCAAAAATTCCATTAAATGTCCGTTTAATGGTAATAACTTTTTTGACTGGTTGTGTAAACATTTGGTTTAATAAAGTATGCATTTTATATGTTAAAATTTTTCTAGTACAGCGTCAGTAAGCTGCATGGTATCAGTGCTCTCTATTGTCGGATACAGATACTGTGTCTAAGTGCCAGTATCGGCACCAATACTGATACAGTATTGGTATCGGTGCAACACTAGTTTATGCTTATTTATGAATTTTCTAGATCTGTTAGTGTCCTCCATCACTTTTTGCATTGTCAGTCAGTGTGTGAGGACGGCCCGCTCTAGGCATATTTACACATTTATTTATTGGCATTACTTTTAGAAATCCGTTTTCACACGGACAAAGAACTGTTTCTGTAATATTGCCAAGTTACACTGACCATGACTCCACTTGTAAAAACAACAAAAAAAGAGAATAAACACCCAAGGGGGTGAATAGTTTTAATGGACTTTTTAAGGACTGTATCTTCAGTACTTCGCCAATACAAAAACACTGCCAACTGGACTTTCATTTCAAAAAAACTTTTTTTTCCTGGTCAATTAATTAATTTAGTACAGTACTGTGTGTGAAATGCTGAATAACAAAAATATGCTCTTTTTAATTTGTGGTAGTATCAAAATTTGCCTCTTCTTTGTCACAGAAGAGATTCACAAAATGGCAACCTTACAGAAGATATAAAAACCATAACCTTAAACTGAGGTCAATGTTAAACTCTTGGAGCATTTTAATTGGTCAATTCCTTATGCAATTTGGACCAGATTAAAATTGTCAAAAGCAAATGTTTTTTTTTTTATTTATGCCATATTTATCACTCAGCTCTTACAGAACTGTATATTTCATACAAATTACAGCACTGTTACATAATCCGTCTTGCCCTCAGACTCCTCGCCTGCAGACGTAATCAGACTGATATAAATTCACATTCTGCTCCTTATGTAATATGACAGGTCTAGCTTGTAGGCATTCAGGGCTTTATTTGTGTTTTGAAAATAGTGCCTAATATGTTATGATCTTAAACATTAGCAATGCACTCACACTCACACTCACACTCACACTCACACTCACACTCACACTCGTTTCCCTACTTCACACACATGCCTGTTAAATCAGCTACTGATTAACTACAAAGTTAGCAGGTCACGTTTGTGTTTCCCAGCCTCTATTAGCAGACCAGCTGGTCTGCAGCCAGCCCAGCAGAAATTCCATGCATGTTAATGAGCACAGCACAAGCTCAATTAATGAGCAAGCCAAGTGATATGCTGCATTTCTATACCGTCTAAAGCACAGATACCAGCTGATGTGCAATATTTCTATGTTATGCTTGTTTCCTCAAACCGATCAGCATGCTAAAGTAGTCACCAGAGTTTCAAGCCCTCAGAAATGGTGTGCATTTTCTCTAGATCACTATTCTAAGGTAGTGCACTCGTGATTCTGAGTGTGCCCAGCAAACAAACTCCACGCTGGGAGGAAGCTGGGACAGCTTATTGTTTGATTAACCTACACCTACTCAGTCTTAGTGTAAGTTTCATGTAACTGAATGACTGTGTTTACAATGGAGAACCAGCGTAAACACTGCAGTGCTTTCATGGGTATCCGTCCTGCCAGTGACATCCACCTTTAACATCTACCTCACTGCATTACTCATGAACATTCCCAGCGTCCTTATTATGCACAGCTTCCAGTGTGTAAGCCTTCTACACAAAGGCAGGTCGGTTGTGCAGAGATCATCAGGTCATGCAGACTGCCAATCTGAGCCGGACAACGCCGTAGACAAAGACCATAGACAGGCTGCATGTTCCAACAACCTTTCCAAATTCAAATTCAGGACTGTATCTACAGATTTCATATAGCTGACATGGTCCTGGGTGAGAACTGTCTGCTAATGTCAGATTAGTAATGTTTGTTTTGTCATTTAGGCATTTTCTAATGCACACTGCTGTGCAACTGTTTCCCGCAATGGCAATCCTTTCAATGAACGAATATGGTCACAAAAGTGCTCTAGAATGG
Organism: Salminus brasiliensis; assembly: GCF_030463535.1. Taxonomy (NCBI): domain Eukaryota; kingdom Metazoa; phylum Chordata; class Actinopteri; order Characiformes; family Bryconidae; genus Salminus; species Salminus brasiliensis. Next base: position 10,135,140 of record NC_132882.1, on the reverse strand, counting down.
AAAACTTTTGCCCTGGTTTAGCTGAATAATAAGAGTTCAGAACATGGAAGCAACACACCGTGAACCTGAAACATTGCTGTCTCTTTACTGAAAAGAAAATCTAGCAGAACTAAAACAGGGCTGTAAAAGGGGCCAATTCCAAAACCCCCAAGCGGTTACAGAACTGTTCGGCCCCCCCAAAATTTACATACACCCCGCCCACTAGTGCAAGCCTCTTGAGGTCTATTTAAAGCTGTGTCACAGTCAAATGTCACGTTAGTCGAACGCAAATCAGGAGGATATGGAGGTTTTCAATACCAAACTTTCTCCAGGTTGGACATCACCACCAGACTAGTCATCAGAAAACAGGTTGGGAGACCAGAGGATCACTAGTTTGAATCCCAATCACGCTGCTAAAGCCATCCAAATTGGGGAGAAAATTGGTACAAATCAAAAAAGAAAAATAGATTGCTATCCGAACCAGGCCTTGTGATTGTGGCTTTTCCAAAATAGCTGGAAACTCAAACTCAGCAAGCTAGAAAGCTAAAAAACAAAAGGACCCAGTTTAATGTTAGAAGTCTGAAGCTTAGGATGCTTGATGATATCAGATTGTTTAGTATCAGCAGATATCAGCCCTGGCTTTGCACAGATATTTTTACACTGGGCCAATATTGCAATTGTTTTGCAAAATATCTGCATTTTATTGCTTTGGTCACACTACAGAAATAAATGTTAGCCTTTATCCTAAAAAACAAAGCATTTATTTTTATTTACTGGATTCAAATGCGTACACAATTTAAATAAAATGAGTAAGTAAGCTTCCATATTTCTGCTGATTCCACTAATGTGAAATCAAAGTACACTCTTAAATCATGTTAATGTTTAACAGTTTTTATCCCCATTTTATTTCCCCCACATCGCTAGTCCAAGTGTATATACTTGCATATTTATTATTTATTAAAAGTGCACAGTAATTAATAGCTCATGTGATCCTGCTTGGTTGTACCATCAGATAAATGACCCTTCACCAAGAGAAGCAAGTCCTGAAGAAAAGGGTTTAGAAGAGAGATAAAGTAAACAGCTCTTCACTCAGGAGCAACGCCTCTGAGCTTCTCCCGTGGCCCATGAGGAAAACTGTTGACAATCCTGACTACAATCACACCCACAAGGGCCAGTCCGACATGCTGAAACAGAGCGAGGCGAATACTTCAGTTCTGCTACAACACGTTCACATCATCCCCAGCTGCCATTTCAGCACAGGCTTCAGAAGGCAGAATACCTTCAAGCCTGAAAAACACTCCTCTTAAATGCTAGCATGGTGAAGTTCCAAAACACAGGGAGGCTGAACGTTTTCCCTTCAGGGATCAATTCCTGAACCACGTGTTTGGCTACCCTCAAAACTATGTGTATGATTTCTGTGCTCCAGTTCAGATATTAGGACACAGATTAAAGCGAAAAAGGTAGACGCCCTACTTGCAAGAGAATCCTCACAATCCTCCATTTGTCTGTCAGATCATTACAGCTCTAGGTATTTTGTTGCCAATGAAATAGCGGCCTATTTACAGTGTTTTAATCCCCCGGCTTAGAACAGTCAATAGCACAATCAATAACAATAATGTCTCTTTAATTTTCAACAGGTCAATCAAGTAGTCTAAAGGCAAAGTTTAGGATGCTTGAGGAAGTTTCAAAGGTTCTAGCGTTTGAAACTGTGGAGGAACCTCTTTTAGGTGCTTTGAGGAACCTTCAAGAGTTCTTTTAGGGGAAAAAAAGGTTCCTTGAAGGTTCCTCAAATCACCTTAAGAGGTTTCTTCACAGTTTTAAGTGGAAGAACCTCCAAACGTCCCTCAAAGATCTTTACTAAGTCGCTAAAAGTCTTAGAAAATGATGCAGCACACACTTATCTTATTAGAAGTAATTAGGTCTCCTAAAAAGGTGCTAAAATACCTCAGTCAAACATGCACACATACACTATATTGACAAAAGTATTAGGATCTATTTGTAATAGATTCTGGACTACTGCTGTGAGGATTTGATTGCATTCCTTGACAATAATGTTAATGAAGTCAGGATTTTGGATGATCACCACCCCACCTTATCTCCAACTTCCTAATTCATCCCAAAAGTATTGGATGGAGCACCATCATTCAAGAAAACACAAATCCAGTGCTCCACAGCTCAGTGCTATGGACCTATGAGAGAGACAAGGGGTGTCCACAAATATTTGGAAATATAGTGTATCATAATTTTTTCTCAGGTTAGTTAATATGAAGACACCATGAAGCAACATAATAGCAATGCCACATTTTAAAGTAGTTACTTTTTTAATTAATATATTAAAATAATCTGTTTAACACAGAATATAGCTTTTAAAATAAATTTGTAACACATAACAAACAAGGGAATTAAGGCATGTTGCCAAATCCTACTGCACCCTACTGCAATAGCTTCCCAACTCTATTTACATGCCCTGGCTCCAGTCCTGACCTGCATACTTCTGTTTTCTACCTCATTTAACTCATCTGACTCAACTTAAACTCTTTTAATTAGATGATGAGTTGAATTTTCAGTGTACAAAAAAAGAGAACACCAGTTTCTAAAGAATCCTCTAGGAGATACCCCAACTAGCCAGAACCTCTGTAGATGTTCAGGCCAAGAGATATAAATCTACGCTTCACCCAGAGAGCAGAAGCGTCAGCTGGCCTTTCTTGAACCTCAGATTATGGATGGTTCAAGGACTGCAACTTGGGTCACACTCTTTCCATTTCCAGCAGGGAAGCAAATAAAAATGTAGACATAAAAATGACATATAGCACTAGTGAGGGAACCTCCGTATTCTGTCCATATGCTGTCATGTTGCTTGTACACAACTTGGATCCTGGCTGCTAAAATTCTAGCTTTGGTCTAGCTTCTAGCTTCCACCACAAAGATGGGCATCTCTCATAACTGCTGCCTAACCAGAAGCCCTCAACAGAAGAGGGTTCATGTTTGTGAAGAAGTAAAGGCTCATGACAACCCTGGCAAAGGGACTTCCAAACTTCCAAAACTCTGCTAGCTTGTAAAAAGTCCTCTGCCTCGTAAATCAAAGAGCTCTTGCTTACAGAGCCAGGTCTTAATACTCCGGATGCAATCTTGACAGACGTTCTGTATTTTTCTAATGCACTCCCTCTTGTAACGTGGAAACCTGGAAGGAGGCTTTAATATCACAGGAAGCCACCCATCAAGCAGTAAGGCTACTGTGCTGGGGCAGCGGTGAGGAGGGAGACCGCCAGCTTATCTACAAGCATGGAAAAGTACTTAGGCAGCATCCATAAGGTGTCGTATTTAAAAAGGGAGCGTAATGAAGGCCCTCATTCCCTGCTCCTTTATGCATGCAAACCACGGCGTCCATTTGGGTCTGTCGCTCATCCTCACCTACATATCTTCCCCCCCACGTGGTCTATTTACATACCAGGGAGCAAAAGAACAGGAGATTCAGATACGAAACACCTCTAAACACAAATACACACACGTATATGCGCGCCACTAAAAAGACTGTTTTATGAGTCACCATGTGACGGGGAGTGTGGGTGGGCAGCCAGCATAAAGGAGGGTCAAAACTTACACATACTTGCACATGCTTCTTCTAATAGGCTAGGAGAGTCACACTCTAGAGAAGCAGTTTAATCACCTAAGCCAATCTCCAGGGCGTTTTAGAGCCATTATTTACATGTCCACATTTCCTCTGTTTATGGAAACCATGAGCACAGACAGAGAGAAAAGGGAGGACAAATCGAGAGAGAAATCGCTCCACTACTTCACTGCTCAAAAACTCGTGTGTGATGTTGCCTTTAGCAACTCCACTGAGGCAAAAACCTGGAAACCTCGAACGTTAAAACGCCTGAATGAAACCCAGAGGTTTCATCTGATGCCCAAATGATGGGGAAAAAAACTGCTCTGGTAGTATGAGACCTCTTAGAGGGTCTTCGCTAACAGGTGTTCACATCATCCAATTAAAAATGAAATACACTACATGTTCAAATGTTTGTGGGCACCCCTTCTACTGAATGTTGTTGACACAGAGGTGCACGCACAAACACACACACACACACACACACACAAACCGCTTGTCTAGTCTCTGTAGAGAAGTACTGCCAATAGAGTAGGAACCCATTGGCACCATGCTGCCTAATGCCAGGGGTGGTCTAGAGGGGTATAAAGCCCCCAGCATTGAGCTGTGGAGCAGTGGAACTGTGATCTCTAGAATGATGGTTGGTGCTCCATCCAATACTTTTGAGATGAGGTGAGGTGGTGGTGGTGGTGGTGGTGGTGGTGATCATCTAACAAACGTCCTACTGTACTATTGCAATCAGATCCTCATCTAGTAGAAAGCCTTCTTCTTCTTCCCTGGGCAGTAGAGACAGTTACTCCAACAAAAGCTAGATTCAATCTTTTTAATACCCTTGATTTCAGAAGAAACAATGAATGAGCAAGTGTCCCAATACTTTTGTCCATGTAGTATGTAGTATATACAAATGGTCACCGTCAAAACCTCATAATTCTTGGCTTTTTGTTTGATGTCCTCTGCATTGTGTGAACTGTAACCACTCCTGCTTCACAGACGCAAGGCTTTCTTTCAAGAGCAACAACATGCTTCCTGCTGTAGGGTTCTTCTGCAGTTTCTAGCGGTTCTAGACAAAGCAACAGAAACCTCTGGTTAGCCCTAGTCTGGCAAAACAACACTATCTTCCAGCAATGTTTGGCATGTAGTTCCGGCCCAGCGTGGTCGTGACTCTGATGAAGCCCTTTTAAAGAGCGCACTGAAAGACTAATCACATGTCACTCTAACTCAAGGCCACGCTGTCTGTGCTGCACTATTCATTAACGTGTGTGTGTGTGTGTGTGTGTGTGTGTGTGTGTGTGTGTGTGTGTGTGTGTGTGCACATTCAACTTAAGCAACCCTAAACTCTGAAAGCCACATCACACAGAACGAACACACATCAAAGAAAAATTCATTTGATTGAATGACAGACGACATATTATGGACACTAAAGCACATATTATTGTCCTCTACAGCAATTTGGCATTACGTAACAATCTGATTTAACAACCACTGTATTTCTTATCAGGGACTAAAATGTTCAGGTTTTTCTTTTTCCTTTAATACTCTAAGATTTTATAAACCAAGCTTTGGCCAAACCAACATATCATTACTTTTCATTCCAGTAAAGCAAGGTCACTTCAGTCTGATTAGTACATCAATGGTTTCTTATAAGAGCTGCATGTGCAAACTGGTAGCGTAAACAGAGGAAAGTCCATGTCTGGGGATTCTAGCGGCCCCCAAAAACTGCTAGCTGACAGTAACCTACTGCTCACCTGTATAATAGGGAATACAGGTAGGACTGGAAAACTATTTTGATTTGTGGAGAAGTTTAAGAACTGTGACAACCACCCATTTACAACCATCTACTGGAGTCGAGCAGACTAAAGGTCCTGCCACTGTGACCCTAGCATGCTGCCGGTCATTGGCAGCCAGGGTCCTGAGAGAGCACAATTGGTCAGGGTGGGTAGAGTGGCACCTTCTCCCCATGTTAGTCCAGTGCAATCGCTGGCCGGCACTGGCGTCTGCTGGCTGACCGTGCTTCCCTCGGAGCGTGTTGGTTGCATGGTGACACAGAAGCAGTGGTTCAGTTCAGAAAAGAGGTGGTGACTGACTACACACATGTTGGAGGAAGCATTTGTTGGCCTTCCCAGTGTCAGGAGTATTGCATGTGATATGGGGGTGGGTGGAGAGGGGGTATGCATGGGTTGGAAACCAAATCCATACCAAAATCATACAAAACTATCCAACAATCAACAGAACACCATCAAAGAGAAAACCGACAGTCATGATCCAGTGATCAATCATAAATAGGGTACTAAATCCTTCTAAAGCACAACAACTCTGTCATCACCCACTCCACAACGTAATCCATCAAAATCATCAGCATGTCCCCCCAACCAGGTGGTCCAACATGTCAGAGTACAGAGTCATTCACCAGATTACACTGAACAGTTGGCTTCTCAAAAAAGGAAAAGCAATTTGTCTTTTCATGAACTGAGCTTCAACACACAGACCAAGTATCCTACGTGAGTGTGTGAGCCGTTGCGCAAGATGACAGAGTGTGACCAAGCGGGGCCGCAGAGCAGCGGGCAGGGGCAACGGATATAAGACCACTCCTGCTGTCTTTATCCCTGACCCTGACATGGAGCCAGTCACTGGAGAGGATCAGAGACAGACTCTGTAATCCCAACTGACCCATATTTACACACACACACACACACACACACACACACACACACACACATATACACAGTGTATTACTGTACTAAGCAGTCCTGAGCAAAGACTTTATCGATTCAGTGACACGGTAGAGGCAGGCTTGAGCCGATTAATGATAATATCAGGAATCACCGATGCATGAGATCCATCATGAAGAGCATTAGCGGGACATTTGCAGGCCATGGCTTAAAGTGGAAAATGGAAAACTGTACTTTTCTCTGCACAGCTGAATAATGAGAGTTCAGTCTGTGGAACTGGCAAACCATGAACACTGTCGTCTCCTCATTCAAAGGCAAACAGCGCATAACCAAAACAGAGTTGGAAAGCGGCCCAATTCCACCCACCCAAAACCGTTACACTATAGTCATGGCTGTAGTGTGCAAACACCAGTCAACGCCACTCCAGCATATTCATGGGCTACATCACACTCCTCCTGCCTTCCAGCTCTAGTCCCATTAAGCCGGGGTTACACTACACAATTGTTAGCCATATTTTAGCTTAAGCATGAGAAGTGAACACAGGAAAAAAAACAAAAAGATGGACCTCTACAATGGAGGACAAGCAGTCTCTTATTTTAATTTTATTTTGCGGTTCACCTTTAATGTTGAAGCCACTTCATTCTGGCGCTAGTACGTGTCTGATACTGCAGCACTGCAATTAATTTAGCATGCAACGGACAGTCTTTTATTTGTTGTTAAAATCAGTCAAACTCAAATGGTGGGAGATACCCTTTTATACTCTTTTTATAATGTGCTGTGACTTGCGAAGTGTAGTGTAGCCAAAACCTTACTAGATTATAGATCACCTGGATACAGTGATTACTTTTATTCATTTGAATTTCATCTATACTGGGATTTTAACAGGAGAGGAGATTTATGAATATGAATACAAAGAATATGAAGAAGGTGAATACGAAGAACACCACCACCAGCAAGAACCAGCAGCAGCAGAACATGACAAACCCATAGAACCAGCAGCAGAACCAGCAGCAGCAGAACATGACGAGCCCATAGAACCAGCAGCAGAACCAGCAGCAGCAGAACATGACAAACACATAGAACCAGTAGCAGAACATGACAAACCCTTAGAACCAGCAGCAGAACCAGCAGCAGCAAAACAAGAAGCACCAGCAGCAGAACCAGCAGCAGAACCAGCAGCATTCATGAAATTTAAGATGGAAACATCAAGCTACTTTTATATATCGGTAAAGTAAACTGCAGTCTTTATAGCCACTTTTATAGTTAGTGCTTCTGCTCGCAGTCTGTGCAGAAAGTTGATGGAAATAAAGTTCATGTTAAAGACAAAGCCATTATGACAGCGGAGGAAGAGGAAGGCACCGTTGTTTTACAGAAATACTTCTGTATGAACTAGAGCTCACTGTAGAACCAGCTGTAACCAGAAGTAAAACTGTGGAGGAGCAATCTTAAACCTGAAGCTTCAAAACAGTAAGAGAACACAATGAGGCCAAAGCACTCATTTTTCATGCATGAGAAAAGATGACTAACAGAGCAAACGTTAACATCATCAAAGTTTTAGTGGTGAGCTGTAGCTAAGCATCTCCTCCCTGGCTGGAAGCCTAAGAGGTGCTGGTAAAAGTTCTACTCTCCTTTCCCCAGGAAGAGCTCATCAAAAACGGGTCTAGAGCACAGGCAAACTCAGAAAACAGGAGTGTCCTTCACTGGCATGTTCACATGGTTCTGGGAATTGGGGAGGCAGAGGCTACATTGTTTTAAATGGCTGCTTTTCACTTAAAAAAAAAAAAAAAACATTTTCTTTGCTTTTACATAAACATAAATGACCTTATTTAACCAAGCATGCTTTAAGACTTCAATTCTTTTTTGTTAGGCTAGTCAGTTGGCTGACACAGTGACTTCCATTCAGGAACATAATTAAATGATTTCTTTAGAAGGCAATTATAGTACCACTAATCAATGGACACATGCTTCATTAAGGGAAAACTGCAGCACCACACGCTGGAGCTACTGCACGGTGTGTAGAAGTAATTTGCCAACCAGCGGCCATCTTCATCTATTAATTCACATACAATTACACACTCTCTACTTATGTTGCCATTTTGGAGCTGAATTTTCAGAGCTTCCATTTGTAAAAAGAAAGGAGCAAAAAAGGTATGTGGTACCCTGTGATGGGCTTGCACCCTGCCTTGCACACAATGATTCCAAGTAGGCTCCAGACCCACTATAACCCTGACCAAGATGCACAAGAGGATGAATGGAGGGATGGATAAGAGGAATGACAAAAAGATGGATGGAGTAACGGATAAGTGGACAGACGGATGGAGACCTTGCCCTTACTTTGTGCCCTTGCTTCCAGGTAAGCTCCAGACCCACTACGACCCTGACCAAGAATAAGACGGATAACAAGATGGACAAACAAAAGGATGGATGGATGGATAGGAGGATGGATAGATGGATGGATAGATGGATGGATAAGAGGACGGATTGGATAAGAGGACAGACAAGAGGTTCGATGGAAAGATGGATAAGAGAAAGAATAAAAGGGTGGATCATAGCAAATAAGAGGACAGATGGAGGGACAGATAAGAGGACAGTTGGCTGGACACCTTGCCTTGTGCACAATGGTTCCAGGTAGGATCCCGAGCCACTACGACCCTGACCAAGAAGAAGATGGATAAGAAGATGGACAGACAAAGAGACAGATGGATGGATATGAGGACAAAAGGAGTGATGTATAAGAGGACGGATAGACAGATGGACGTACGGACAGATTCTGATAACCAATATTTGCAATTTAGTACAATTTAATACAGGCAAACATGATAAAGTCAACACTGAGGAATCCTAAATATCAGTCATTGTCACTGGCCAATTGGACCATACACTGGAGGCCGCAGAGAAGCCAATATCAGCTTTGTACCAATACCCATGGATCTGTGCTCACAATATATGGCTAGAACGGTCAGTGGTCATTGTGGTCAGTTTAAATCACATTGGCTAGTTTGTGTGTAAAATAGTTACAAAGGACTGTGACACATCAAACATGGAGGGTTGTAGTTATCTCTCCTCTCTCAACTCCTTCCTTAGCAATGCTGACAAGACGAAAGGCAAGCCTTCTTCAAGCTGTGTTGAACACCCAGCACAGCCTCAGCCAGGCTTCCTTCCTCCTCCTCCTCTTCCTCCTCTTCCTCCTCCTCCTCCTCCTCCTCCTCCTCCTTCTGTCAAGCTGTGCCCTCCAGCTTCACTCACACTCAATTTCCACTGTGCCCAGGAGGGCTCCCAAAAGCCATTGGTCAGAGGTCAAAGGCTGTCTTGGACATACAGAGAGAATGATCGGTGGACACCAGGGGAGTTGTGTGAGGGAGAGCGGGAGACAATTAGGGAGGGAGAGGGAAAGATCTAGTACTCGCTGGGGAAGACCAGAGGGAGAGTGATGTGAGCCTTTCTCAGAAACAAAAGAAGCTGACTGTGAGCGGGCAGCGGGCCGACAGGGTGGACATGCACAGGGCGGTGTTATGAGCCCCTGCTAAATGTGAAGGAGAGGATGAGGGTGGTCATAAACAGTGGGAGGTCCAGCACGCCTGTCTGGTGGAATAGTTCCAGAGGCCTCACACAGAGACTGCTGTCCCAGCCTCTATGAGGAAAGAGGGGACAAAGAGATGCAAACAGCTGAGGCTCATGAGTTCATGTCCATGTGCTAAAGCCTCACCAATGCCTTTGTTGTCTGAGGGATCTTGCTGGACTTTTAGAAGTGTCATGCAAAAGCTACAAACTACAAAAACAAACTGAATGATTCAGTTTCACCCCAAAACGATTCAATACAGTGTTTTCCTGATCTGTTCTGTTGGTCAATAAAGCAAAAATAAGGGGTGGTTGAAAATGTGCTTTGAACAATGTTATGCTGCTATTTTCAATTGATCTGAGCATTTAAAGGATCTAAAACCACTGAAATGTGAACGTTCCCCACATGCTGCATGTAAAAACTAAGGTCCCGCAACATATTAGTCACTTAAAAGTCCATACCCTTCACTTAAGGAAATCTATTAGTCTGCACTGCTTTTCAAATGTGGCACAACACAGGGCTAGGCATGATGAGTATTCTGGTACATTAAGTATACACACTGATCACCCATAACATTAGCACCACTGACTGGTGCGATGGCTGGACGACTGGGTCAGAACATCTCCAAACATGAGGCAGATCTCCTGAGGTTTCTCTGGTATGCGGCCTAGTCAGTTCCTACCAAAAGTGGTTTAAGAAAAAATGGGAACATGGGCATCCAAGGCTTGCTTATTGATGCAATCTATGGAGGTCCCACCTCCAATCCTACAGGACTTTTCAACAGGATCTCCTGCTAACGTCTTGGTGCCAGGTACCACAGGATGCCTCGAATAGACAAATCTGTTGAGCTCATTACAGTAAGAGGTTTCCACTTCCAGGCAATTGCTCGGCTGTTGCTACGTAATCACTAGGGTAAAGTTGAGTGGCTGATTTGGTGTTACTAGGTGGTTGCTTTGTTGTTGCTAAGTGGTGTCTCGACAGTTGTTATGGTATCCCAGGTGGTTGCTATGGTGTCTCGGGTGGTTGCTATGGTGTCACAATAAAAATAATAAATGGAAACAATACATCTGATCCAAAAGCCAGAATCACACAATCCGGCCAAACAATCTGTAGTTGGAACAGTGTCGATACCTCAAAAACTGCAGGAGGAGTTAGCGGAAAAAATAAGAAGGAAAAAATAAATAAATATATTCCAAAATTAAATTCAGTTCTCCTACCTTCCTACTCTTCCCTCTTATTTACTGGAGCGTGAGAGATACTGTACCCATCACTGGACACCATACTCAAATAGCAAGGCAGCAAAGGTCTTTGCACATGCTCACTGTCTGAATAAATCAAGATTCACGTGACCAAAAGCTCCAGTGTAGGAGTAACACAGTCAGCTGGCAAAAAACAACACTTAATAGGAAAACCAGTGTGTGGTTACTGGAGTCACAGGGATGCTGAATGGTGAGACAGACTGGAAATAATCAGATTTCTGTCTGATCAGGCTGTTTTCTAAACTTGAAACACACACTATAGTGGGTCTGAGTACAAAAAACAGAGGAAGCTATTGGAAGCATTTTCACTATTTAATCACACTCAAGGTCTCCAGTGGATCTAAATACAGCTAGAGGCTATTAAACAGTGGTTAGTTCAATCTGCTGCTAAGAAAAAGCAAACCAGAGAGTAGCTGAAACATGCTGTTCAGAACATGCCTGCATTTGCTTTAAACAATAACTTTTAAAGCTCTGTTTAAATGGGCATACAGTGTTCTGTTCCTGTAGTAAACATGTTGTATGTAGTCACCCCTTCTTCCAGAAGTCTGTTTGATCTGCCCACTATGTCTCACTCTGAACGTCTGGAGTGCACGAAGCTCCACAGTTTCATGTTATAGTGCTCACTATTCAAGAGATCCCAAAAAAGGTTGTGGTCATCTATTATAACAAGCTTTATGCAGCTTATTTATTTATGTATTTAATTATTATTACTTTATTTTTACGACATAATTTATATCTGGCAGCTGTTTAAGTTATGTTACAATTACATGATGGTCAGAAATGCTCCAAATGCTCCAAAATGACTCACGATAAAATCTTTTTTTTTTACATGAATTTTTACAATATTATATATATGTATATTGTCGCTGTCCAATGAAAAACATGCATCTACAAAGTGGCGACTTTACAAAAGAAGGAAAGTGGTCTTTAAATGGAAGTAAGTGTAACATAAGTGCTTATTCTAGTAATGTAGAGTATTTTTATTGGCCCATATATCCAGAAGTATTTACAGTGTACAGATGGAGAAAACTAATAACACACAAAAAGGGAGATACATGGTTTTCATTAGATAGCAGCAAAACACTGTGCAAATAATTGTGGCACTAAGAAATTGTGACAAGAAGAAAGAAAAAAAGCTACTTATCTGGACAGTAGGTGTTTCTCTCTTCAGTAAAACACTGATATTAGAATAAACACTAATAAGGCAATAAGAAAGTCATGGAGGTTCTCCATCACTGTGTTCATTAAAACATCTCCAAAGTTCTCCTCATGAGTCTAGTATTATTTATAGTGATCATCCAACACCTGGTTTGGTAAATCAGAGCTTAATGAGGGTAAATCAGGTGAGCTTCTGCTGCTGATGATGATGGAACTGAACAGACCCACAGAATAAGGAATTCATTTTTACTGTGTTTATGTTTACCTGCATATGTTTTAATGTCACCTGGAGTTTCTACAATAAAACAAAAACTCTTAATGCTGAAAGAAATGCTTTTAAATAATGTGATCAGGGGCCTAAAACTTCTGGACGATACTGTACATACTGTACAGATTCTAAAATGATCATTAGTAACTATCAGTTATAGTTTGAGCTCATACCATAAGGTCTGGGTGACAGATATGAATGTATGTCATTGATATGCACTACAAGCTTTGACGTACAAACACCCTGCTGGAGTTTAAGAATAATCACCTTCAGGATTTCTCCACAGTGATCCAGTGCCTTCTGGGCTTCAGCTGTGATTGCAGTGATCATCCCTGCCCTCTTTGGCTACTAATGTTTCATACTACCATCTCAGGACACAAAAGGAGGAAGGGGGGGGGGGCTGGGGGGGGGGGGGGGTCAGAAGACGCACCACATTAACAAAATATTTCACCTGGAGCCATCTGCACAATCAAGCCAAAACGACCTACGCAATTAGGTTAAATCAGGGCTAATCAAAAGAATGACCCTCTTCCAAAGAGCACTCGGCACACCTGCAATCTGAGCCGACTTAAAGTGCTCATTTATTTCAACCTTGCACTGACCTTATCATCAGAGCAGCAGGAAATGACCAAAACAGTCCTCAAGGTATTACAGTGTCTGGTATTATTAAAGTGATTCTGCCTGTAACTTCATCTGAGGTGCAACATCCAGAAGTGCCATTTAAGAAGGCACAACATAAACACTAGATCAAGCTGCAACCAAGTCACATTCAACTGAGCACAGTACCTGTGGGATGCACTGAATGGCGGAAAGTCCAGCAGCGGACAGGGGGGGGCTTCTGAAAAATCACAGATCAGTTCATGTTCAAAGTTCATGAACATGAGAAGAGGGTCTATTAGTGATTACGATCGTGAGCACTTATCCATACTCCAGTGCCATAGCCATCTTTTTTGGTTCATTAAGTCAGGTGGGTGATTTGATGGGCATAATAAATGAGCATTATTATATATATATATATATATATATATATATATATATATATATATATATATATATATATATATATATATATATATATCCTCCCAAAATGGTGACTTAACTTTGAATGGAAGTTAATGTAACATAAGAGCTCATATTCTAGTCATTTAGAGCATTCCTGTTGGTCCATTCACGCAGAATTATTTACACAGTGTAAAGAGCAGCTACAGGGTTCAGGCCAAAACTAAAAACAGATCAAAATGGAGATACAGGTTTTTCAATGGACAGCAGAGATATAAAATTTCAGATTAATCATCAGTTTTTCTAGACTACTAAGCAATTACATGCATAAAGACACACAGCAATCACAACAATGTGCCACTGAATAAACTCTGGATCAGATCTAAGCTTGTTATTCCAATATCTTCTTTTATTTATTCATTATAAAAATTTGGTTTGATCATTGTAGTGAGTTTTAAATTTCGATTCGTTTTTTAAAAAGAAGATCCCATCAACTTTTCTGCGTACTCAAATCACTGTGTATTGATTAGGTTATGACATATAATAGATATTGCTTTATGACTGACATCCTTTATAGCCAAAGTGCAGCAATACAACATAATCAAGTTTTCTTATTTAACCCATCCGTGGCAGTGAAGACAGACACACAGACACACACACACACCTTGCACAGCACACAGCAATTGGGGACAGGGGTTAGGTGCCTTGCCCAAGGACACCAACACCAACATCCACCAACATCAGGAATGCTGAGGGAGCGCTGTTCCTTCACTTCCCCCAGCCCCATTTCCTTCTGGTCCATGGGATTAAACCGGCGACCTTCCAATCCCAAGCCCACTTCTCTAACCTTTAGGCCACGTTCATTTTCCACTATTTACCACTATTTAAGCTGAGAAACAGTGCTGTGGTTCTCCACGACCAGCTCTAAAGGGAATAGTAAAAGGTGCACATCATATATTCTGGTGTGTATGCTAATAAAATCCCTCTCCCACTTTGCCATTAAAACATGGTCTGCTGGTCCAGAGACTAGTTAGTCTACGAAGGGTTTCTCACAAAACCCCTGCTTCAGCAAATTTGTCCTGAGGCCTCTTGTGAGTGGACTGTGGAGATGAGAAAGCCTGGACAAGTCCACGGGGAAATCCTACACTGAGTCAATCAATGAGCCAGCCGCCGCTATTCTGCTGAGCCAGAGGTCCGGAGTGTGCCAGACAGGCCGCCTGTTCGTGTGTGTGTGTGTGTGTGTGTGTGTGTGTGTGTGTGTGTGTTTATGTGGAATTCAAGTGTCCCAAGTTTGTGAGAAGTCCTTGTTTAGTTTAACAGGAATAAGAACAGCAGAAGGGTGCAATTCTGTAGAGAGCAAGCAATGCTTTTGTTTGAAAGGCATATTGAGATGTGAGGTCTCGCCAAGGCGACACATCTCAAGTTTCATTCTGCAGCACAAGAGGATTTGTGGCTTGAGCTACTGCACTTGTGTTAAAAAGCCAGAGAACGCCAATTCAGCCCACATTTCACTGCAGTTTCCCTTTCCTTTCCTAATGCTCATATTGAACACTGAGTGAGAATCAGCCAAATACCAAAACTAAGCCCAGTCTAAGTCTTTAAAACCTATAAAACTTTTAAATTATATTGTTTTTATTTTTTTTATTTAAACACTTAAACTAAAATAGCATTGTACAGCAGTTTTACCTTAAAATAGCAGCTACTTAGCTGCTAGTGCAGGAACCAGTGCTGAAACTGCACAACACCTCTAATTGGAACTGTGTAAAGCACCATAACCTGAGTCATATTTGTGTCAAACACTGTAATATTACTCTTGCACCTCGGTCCACATTCTTTCACCTCAACATGCCGGTTCTGTATTTCTCAGCTTGTCAACAATCACATTATTTGAGTGAAAGCTTGTGCTTGTGATTTGTATTTACTGCAGTGATGTAAACATATATTACACTCCACAGCTCTAGGGGGAGCCCAGGAGCAAAACCAGCCAATTCTTCCTTTAAAATGAAAGAAGTAGGCTAATAAGTGAACCACTAATTAAATAAATTGGTTCCTCGAGTGTTCTTCATTAAGACGGGTTCTATACATAACTATTACAACCAAAAAAAGAAGAACCACACGGACGCTTACTGGCTCTTTGCCTGCCTATAGAGCTCTTTAGATTGGTGGAAAACCTTTTGTATTAGCGCCAAAAAGTGTATCACTACTGTTGCGAAATCAAAGAACCCGTTTTCAGTACCATACAGAACAGGTTTTGCTTTGAGTCAAACAACATCCCGCCACAGTGCGAGTGTGTGTTATTTCAGACTAGATTTCTCACTTGATCGGATCAGATTCCTTCCTTTTTCCCCCCTCTTCCGATATCCGATCCAACATTTTCTGCTGATATCAGCTATTGATATCAGTACGCTATCACATATTAGACAGATACAGCTCACTCACAAACGAGATGATCGCCAAAAGACACTAAAGACCTCAACGATATCTACGTCACTCTAAGCTTACTGCCCTCCCACAGCACTTTTTACTTTTCACACAAAGACGGACTTACAGTTTTTCCAGCCTTTTTAACAGAAACACAGGGAGCCTCACAAAGCCTCTGGATGATTTTCCATGCTGGGGCAGTGAGATCTCAGTTTCTTGCAAATATTTTAAAAAGAAAGAAATAAAATAAAATAAAAAATCCTGGCAACACCAGCACTGGTTTACTAAAGCATTCACAGCCTGCAGAACAGACGCTGGACCTGACAGCATTATTAACAGCCTCAGCTGTTCAGAAGTGGACAGAAAGATGAGCAGTAGATCAGCCAATACAAGCCCAAAGCTGAATATTAAGAGATGATGGGAATATGTAAAGCATTAATAGGAATCAGTGTGTTAGTGATCTTGACACTAGGCATTTGCTTGAGGTTTATAAAATTAATTCATTATTAAAAATAATGAATCACTCTCTCTCTCCCTCCCTCTTTCACCCTCTCCTATATCACACCGCGTATCCACCCCCAAGAAGACTCTTCTCAAGTCGACATAATTACTTTAATGACTTTAATTAAAAGTATTTTACGAGGCTGCTTCTTAGACTGGGGGGGGCTCTTCTGAAAGCTTCTTAACACCCAAGCAACCTAATGGTATTTGAAGCACACAAGACGTTTAAGCCAAAGTCGGTATGTTTAGGAGATCATTGGGAGTCCCGAACAGTATTAGGAATTACGAGTAGCCAATTCTATAAGGTAGTGTTTCCCCAATCCTGCTCCTGGACTGAGTTACCCAATACACACTTATACAATTATTAACGCCACAGAGGGCTTGTTGGGTTGAGTCAGGAGTGTTTTGATCAGAAAAAAACACTAAAAAGGTCACAACAATGGGACTCGATGACTAACATGCTATAGTGTTTAATGGGAATTCATCAAAACCTGCAACAGTAGCGTCTGAACAGCTGGGCAGTGGTGGCTCAGCAGTTAGAGCGCCGGGCTATTGATAACAGGGTTGTGGCTTCGATTCCCGGGCTTGGCAAGCTGCCACTGTTGGGCCCTTGAGCAAGGCCCTTTACCCTCTCTGCCCTTTACTCATCTCCTTGCGCTGAAGATGGCCCACTGCCCTACAGATGGGTTAAATGCGGAGGACACATTCCGCTTTACATAGTACAGTGACAAATACGTGCACCTTTACCTTTAACAATATGGGCTTTCCTAAGCCCACCATGGGAACTAGGAACCCCACTCTCTGACCGTTGTTTGTTTCAACAGTCTATAACTGACCTGATCCACCACATGCTGAGCTTAATTAGTTACTGAGTTCAAATCAAGTGCACTAGATTAAACGATGAACAAGACCGGGGATTGGGTCCAGCAGTGGTTTCTGCTTCTGGAGCCATGCCTTGCACAATGTAGGGTTCACCTTGCTCTACTTTAAGGAAGGGCTTGTAAATTAGATTCTTAAACGGTAGAGCAAACAGCCAAATAAACTCTCTCTCTCTCTCTCTCAGATAAGATCTCATAAGATTAAGACACTTTTGAGAAACTAGGCCCAGGCTCGCTGGATCAGGTGTGTTAGATCAGAGAAAACTGTGGGATCAGTGTTGGGACCAACTGGACTAGAACCCTGATCCCAGGGGTACCAGTAAATGCTTCCCATTCCCATGTTGGTGAGTTCCAGCCTCTAACACTCATTTCATCTTAGGAAGGGCTTGTGAATGAACCAGGCCAAAAAGTTTTCCAAAAGCTTCTTGATGGTAAGACCCTGTTAACTGGCGGTGGGAGTCTATGATGTGATATGATATGATGCTTGCCTCACCATTGCAGTGCAGAGAACTTAGGTACTACAAAAGCTTCTTTAAGTGACACCACTCAGATTTCCAGAAGCATCCTGGTGTTAAAACCAGTTAAATCCTGTGAGAGAGAGTCCAGGGTACGAAACCACTGTGCTCCAAGTATGGGGAACACACAACCTAGGTTAGCTAGCTACCTGCATGAGCTTTAGACCGAGGAGAAGCCCTCTAGCTCTGTAAGAGTGCACTGCTGGTTAAAGCTCTTCCTCATATCTGTCTGGTGGGCACCACTGGTAACCCCCCCCCCCACCCACCCCCTGCAGAAGTGAGAATGTGATATAGAGTGATGTAGACCTCCAAAATAAATCAGAATAATAATAATAATAATAATAATAATAATAATAATCATAATAATAATCATAATCATAATAATAATAATCATAATAATAATAATAATCATAATAATAATCATAATAATCATAATAATAATAATCATAATAATGATAATAATAATAATAATCATAATCATAATAATAATCATAATAATGATAATAATAATCATAATAATAATAAACATAATAATGATAATAATAATAATAATGATCTCCTCCTGCTGGCCAGGAGAAGTTCCCTCACCTCTGAGGAGACCCAGAGAGCCCTGTGTGCCTGCCCATATGCCTGTCCACTTCACCCAGTCTGGTTTCTCAGAGGGTGAAGAGCAGCCGAACAGAAAGCCCACAGAGACCAGTCTCTCCTGAGGTGGACATACTGGGGGGAGTTCAGAGTCAGAAGCCCCTCTAGAGCCTCCACAAACACAGCCAGCCCAAACCACCTGCACCAAACAGCCAGAAAAACAAACTTCTCCCAAACTAAGCCCACTTTTTCGGCGAAGTTGAGGTAAAAAGAGGGGAACTGTGCCCTTTCTCCGTCCTCTTCCCTGTTCTTCTCCCGGAGAAGCGCCATGTTGAGGACGCTGCAGCAGGGAAAGGCGAAAGCACAGCCGAACCAGCGCCACTTACCTTCGCTATCGCCTTCTTGTACCTCATGGCTGCCTGCTGAATAAGACTGTGGACTTTAATATTCCCATCTCCGCAAGGGACGACCACCCGGGTCCTGCCGAAGCACACTGTCACTTTCATATTCCCCCCTTTTAGGATTCCTGGAGAGTCCGAGAGGCGCGCGCAGTTACTTTGTAGACAGACCCTCGCGCTCAGAAAGCGCCGAGCGGGGACGCATCATATCCACGAGCAGCAGCCTGCAGCCTGCGGGAATCCTCATAACTCCTCCATAGGTGTGAGGGTGAAGCTCGGCTACAAGACCCACCTGTTCAGTCAGTGTGACTCTGCCTGCCTGCCTGCCTGCCTGTGTGTGTGTGTGTGTAAGTGCGTGTGTGTGTGTGTGTGTGTGTGTGCACGCTGAATGGGTTGGGCAAGGCGAGCACTGACTCATAGCGTGAAGCACTTTCCTCCTCCTTCTCCACTGAGACTCACCACTGATCAACTTTCTCACACATGGACTTCTCACAACACAGGCTGTGGGACCTCAGCCCTGACCAGGATCAGTTTTAGAGAAGTATAAGCTGTTAATAGGGTTGGCACCTTTCCAAAATGAAGATAAGGGATGCCCACCATGGCTCCTCTGACTGAAACACACAGTTTCAGTCAAAAATAAATAAATAAATAAATAAATAAAATTCCCACAAATGTCCCTGTACTGCAAAATCAGTCAGGACATGTTTGCACTGGATCTGCAAGGCTAATGAAGCTAACAGTGTGTTTCACAAAGTAGGATTTCTTCAGTACTATCCCGTGGGGTTGACCCCCAGCTCTTCTACTTTTTGGACAGACTTGACTTTGGGCTGGGGTTATAGGTTATAAGCGAAACTGACCCTCGGGTCACAGAACACTATAATACTACTACTTATAATGATTAAAATTAATTAATTAATTAATTAATTAATTAATTAATTTGTCCTTTTCATACATTTGGTGTGTGTGTGTGTTTGTTACCCTGCAAGGGACTGGCACCCTGTCCAGGGGGTATTTCTGCCTTGCAGGCAATAATTCCAGGTATGCTCCAGACCCACTGCAACCCTTGACCAGGAAGATGTGGAAGAGATGGACTTTTCATACAATCAAATGCAGCTCAAAATGTTTTACAGAATTTCTGGCTTATAAAAACAGCTTGAGAGTAACACAGACACAGACTGTGGGCCTATTTGGAGCAGCCTCGCAGCTCCAGTGCAAAACTAAAGCCAGCAAACGTCACACGCCAGACATGTATTGGCTGAATAACAGCATTTGGGGTAAGGAGGGTAATTGTGCACATTTAATTTTTTTTCTGAACTAATTCTTTAATACACAGTTTCAGAAGGTCCCATGAGATCACACAGTGGAAAACCATAAACCACTGAACCTGCCATAGTCATTCTGTCAAAAATTGAGAAAGCCAATGTTGGCCTAAGTCATATGAGTAAACTAGTGAGGCAATAAATAGGGAGGTTAGGAGACAGCTATGACAGAGACACCTATGTTTTACATCTACATTCAAGATGTAGTCTGCAACATATAATGTATTCATTGTCATAGACCTGGGCTGTGTGTTGACCATGTTTCTTGTGAAAATGAGACTTATGCATTAGGACACATTACTCAATACTGGTGTGTGTAATGTCTAGGTTTGTGCTCAATACAGCAGTTTCTGCACCAGCTTTGACAGCAGGTTGTTTCCAAACAGCAGCACTATCATTACCATCAGCTACATGAGGCTAATGATGGTAGTTTAGGCTGAGGCTGGGTCAGCAGGGTGTTTACCGACTTCTATGGTAATTTGTGTAATATTTTACCATGAGTTACAACAGTTCCTTTATCCTGAGTCTCATGTTTTCTAGACACTACTGTGTCTAATGCAACAAATATCCAGCTCAACCCAGTTCAGGTTCATATATACTATACATACATAAGTATTGGGACACCTGCTCATTCACTCTCTCTTCTTAAAACAACGGTATTTAGACTTTTTACTCTTTTGTTGGAGTAACGAAGAAGGTTTTCTAGTGTAGGACGTCATGTAAATAGATTGCATTTAGTGACAACAGTAATAATGGGCTCAGGATGTTGGATAATTATCATCTTACCTCATCCCAAAAGTATTGAATGGAGCACCATCCATCATACCAGAGAACACAGTACCACTGCTCCACAGCTCAAAGCTGGGGGGCTTTATACTCCTCTAGCCCACGCCTGGGTTCAGGCATGACGCCAATAGGTTCATGTTTATCTGCTCCAGAAAGTCCTATTCTATTGGAAATGCTTCAGCAATGGGTGCAACATAGAGTAGCTGAATGCATTCATTAGAAGGGGTGTCCACAAATATATGGACATTTAAATGATCTTCATAAGCAGGACACATTTTAATGAATATGCTGTGATGGTTGAAAGAATACAAATAAATGAGCTACTTCTGGCACTTCAAAATCCAAAGGGTCTCCACCCTGTATGTCCATACTTCCCAGCCTAAAAAGTGAGTGCTCTTGAATTTTCAAATATTTGGCAGGAATTTCAGGAGTTTCAGTGCCCCCTACTGGAACAGTCCCGAACCTCTTTAAGACACTGGTTCACGTCCAAATGTTGATCCTTTTTTTGCCTGGTAAACTAAAATGACATCAGCTAAACCACAAAAACAAAGTCCCTTAAATAAGATGACAATATAATGCTTCACAGTACACTGAACATGTTTTGCTGGTGACGTACACCAAGTGGAAATGTGGGGTGGATCAGAAAGCCTCACATGGATCTGATTTAGAGACGATCCTCAGCCAAGAGGTAGCAAAGAAGGAGCTATGGAACAGGGATTGGGCTTAAAGTTAAATCTATTAGCATGAAATAGCCACCTGAGAACACTGGAGCTCTGGTAGGGTTCTGGTAAGGAGGCATGGCCCGTGTTTTGAACTTGTGACCCGGGCTACAGACATATACTTTACTTACTCAAAGATCAAGAATAATAAAAAAAAATGTGGCACAGAGGAAGAGACTAGAGGAAGATGGGTTCCCCTTTTGAGTCTTGGTTCCTCTCAAGGTTTCTTTCTCACGATCCAAGGGAGTTTTTCCTTGCCACTGATGGACTCGGGTCTCCGTAAAGCTGCTTTGTGAAAACATTCGTTGTGAAAAGCGCATAAAAAAAAATAATTTAATTGAATCGATAGTTGTCAAAAACTTAGTCCTAGTGACAGTGAATCTCCACAAAGCTGAAAGTTCAACAAAGGATCAGCTGTCCTGCTTAATTGGATGAGAGTCTGAGCAGCATATGAAACAAGAAATTCTATGATTACATTATTATTGTTTGGTCAAAACCTTACAGCATAAAATAGCCACCTGAGAACCCTGGAGCTCAGGCAGAGCTACTCCCTCATAAGCATCTGACCCACTCATGTCTCTTGTCTACTATATAATATTTACAAAGGTGAACTTTTTTGAATTATTTATTGGACAAGCAGCAGAATCATGTTTGTCACCTCTTATTTGTTTACTTTTTTTTTTTTACATTTTGAAAGTAAATACAATTATCAGTATAACGGTTTTATTACAATATTTTTTCCTCTTACTTTGATACATTAAAAAAAAGAAAAACACACGACAACTGCAAACGTGAGAAAAGAAAGCATGGTTGTTTTTCTCTGACACTTGTTTTTTTTTCTTTTTTTAAAACTGACGCAGCTCAGCACATCCGCTCGCTCTCATGGTTTCTCTGGTTACGATTACATCGTCTAAAAATGTATTATCAGCTCTCACTTGAATAGCTATAGGCATTTTTCTTTTTTTATTTGTTTTTGTTGACGCTCTAGGGCGTGGCACTGGTGATGTTGTAAACAGCATAAAATCAGAAAGGGTGGGCTAGAGGGGAGGTGGGGGGTGTTGATGGCTGCCTGGTTACTTGGAGGCCCCTCCCCCTCCCCCCTCGTAAGATGGAGGCACAGTCCCGCTTCATCCCGCCGGGAGAGAGCCTGAGCCAGCCACAGCCGAAAATAAAGATCATGGTTTGTGGTCCGACGGCCGAGTGACGTTTCTTTTATGCGACATAGCTGTACTCATCCGCAGATGTCTGGCTTCGCTCGATGTACTGCTTGTCGATAAGCACCTCGATGCACTTCTTGATCATGCTGATACTGGGGTTGAATCGGGCTTTAGACTGGTTGATCACCTTGAAAGGGGAGGAGGGGGAAAAAAGGCACAGAGCACTGGTGAGAAACATATACAGTAAGCATAGCATGCTTCATCCTTTTAGTACAACCAGTAGAAAGAGTTCTCTTACTAGGGATGGGTGATATAACAACAATATGATAAATTACATTTTTCCCTTTTCTCTGAATTTGGTACGACCAATCAACCCACCCGCTCATAACTCCTCCTAGTACTAGCAATGCTCCAGACACTAGGTGGAAAAGCTCTTAACACATGTCTCTTACGATAAATACTAAGTCAGACGCCACCTCTTTTGAAACTGCTGCCCGACAATGCCGCTTCAGCAGCCTACATGCTTGGAGGATAGCGCCGGGTTCCCCAGCTCCACCACACCAGCCAACAGACGCCAGTGACATCACTATAAGGGTGATGAGGGGCCCTGAAGAGCACAGCCTACCCACCTCAGAAAGAGCACGGCCAATTGTGCTCTTACTGACTCTGGACGCTGATGGCAAAGACTCATGGCTCGGGATTCAAACATGCGACCCCGGGCTATAGATTTATTTTTCTATGTTTATTCTGGTCTTCAGCATTACAGTGAAGGTTTGAATCCCCAGAGTCTTTTCATGAACTTTTAATGAAGCTCAGCAAGTCTGCAATTATCAGCTTCCATGGTCATCTTTATTAGGCAACTGCACCCAGGTGAGGAAGGCATGTTTTCTTCTGCCAAATCCTGCAAAACATGCCACTGAAACATCAGTCGGTGTGTGTACAGATAGAAATGCTAATAGAATATACACACTCCTGTGTATACAAGAACAGGTACACAGAGAGCAGTGCAGGGGAGGGGAGGGAGGCGAGGCCTAGATTCGCATGCAACTCTTAAGAGCCTGAAGCGAGCAGGAAAAGTGCCTTAATGTGGGAGAGGAATGTGGAGAGGGTGGGAATCCTGTAAATCAGTCCTGTGTTTGTGCACATTCACCCATGACTACTGTGAACACCCATGGCTACTGTTTGTGTACGTCTCATACATATACACTGTCCACAGTTGTAGAAGAGCAGTTTGAAGAGCAGTTTGAAGGACACAGTTACAAGAGCACAGGTTTGGTTCCTGACTTCTCTGTGAACTCCAGACACTGCATGGATCTGTTCAGGTCCACCAGCAGCTCACCTGACTTACTATAATGAAAGACTGATTAGATACCGAAAATACTAGGCATACTAGCAGAGGTCTAAGGTTACTGTTAAACAAATAAATGCTAACTATCCGGATAAATAGATGCACATATTCTGTGGCTCTTGGTGGCATGTATATAGCGCCTTGGTATACTATAGACATGCAGGAGTCCTGTACATGTGCAGTTCTCTCTGTATGTAATGTTTTTTTTTTTTTAAAGACATGGGTGGCTTATAGGCATGCCGTGACAGAGGTCCATAAGAGTCCCCCACTGCAGCCCATTTACAGCAGTCATCTCTCATTCTGTAGGAATTCAGCTTCAAAACACTTCACTAAATAAACTTCAGGTCCAAACCTCACAGTAAAGAAAGAAGTGAAAAGGACTGCATTAAAAAGGCTCTACATATACTAAACGATCTATTAAAGCGCTCATATTCTGAAATATAATGGGGCAGAAAAAGGCTTGATCTAGTATGTAGTATGTGAACAAAATATAAACTATATGAACAAAAGTATTGGGACACCTGCTCATTCGTTGTTTCCTCTGAAATCAAGGGTATTAAAAAAATAAAATAAAATAAATAAAAAATTTAATTATATATCCTGCTTTTGTTGGCGTCACTCTCTCTATTGTCCAGGAAAGACTTCCTACAAGATTTTAGAGCACTGCTGCAACAAGAGCATTAGTGAGGCCAGGATGCTGAATGATCACCACCCCACCTGACCCGCAACAGTATTGGCTGGAGCGCCATCATTCCAGAGCGGACAATTCCACTGCTCCACAGCTCAATGCTGGCGGGCTTTATATCCCTCTAGCCCACGCCTGGCATTAGGCATTGGCTGCATGTGTGCGCACGCATTTGTGTCAGCAATTAAAATAGTTAAATGCATTCATCAGAAGGGGTGTCCACAAACATTTGGACGTACAGTTTTCCATTACCTCCACAGTCTATCTATGGAAATACAACTTTGCTGCAGTTTAGCTCTGCCTTTATAAGGAATGTTTTTTCTGTTTTCGGAATAAAGCACAATGCAGGATAGCCAATCAGAACGCAACAGAATTTACTCTTCAATTTTGTGTGTCCGGGGTTCACAAACCCACACAAATGGATCTCAGTGAAAACGATCAAATACAATAAAAATGTGAATGAGGCCTTTAACAGAGACCACCAGGACAATAAGGTAGAGAGCAAGAGTGAAAGCGAGGAGACAGACTCACTTCTTGTATGAGGGCATTGTGTCTCAGGATTTTTCTGGCTTTCATAATCCTCACTATAGCAGCCTGTAAATACATTTTCCTGTCTTCATCCACGGCACTCCTCGTCTGTTCCATCTCCTAAAAACACACACAGACAGATCCAGTCATGTAGCAGGCTTCACATGACAACACAGACAGCATATCCTCCCGGTCACATAAAAGCCTCGCAATTAAACAAAGAAAGATTCTTTTCCCCTCTATGTAAAAAGAACTGACAACATATAGGAGGGTAAAACAGAGCTGTACCTGTGGTGTGTCCCGCTGCATTGACGTAGTGATCTTAAACTTGGTTCTTTTACTAGTGAAACTCATATTTAGTGAAAAAGTGGATTCGGTCTCGATTTCCTCCTAAAGGCAAAAGTAAAAAGAAAGTCATATTAAAAAGCCCAAATAATATGAGCTGCTTAATAAAAAGAAAAAAAATGAACTGCTTCCATGCATTCAAGTCTAGACAAAGACAGATGTAAGAATTTATAGGCAAATGACTCTGAAACATTTAGGTGGAGCTACATGAGATGCCAGCTTACTTTCTGAGAGTCATGATTGATCATCTTGACATCCAGCAGAGACTTAATGGTCTTCTGCAGCTCCTTCTCACTCATCTGTGTGCTGTCCTGCAGCTCCTTATACCCCACTGTCTCACTGTTGTTGAAGGCCAGCAGCACCGCCATTTGATAGGTTGTAACCATGGCCACGTAGGGCTTGGACAGGTAGTTCATCTTCACTTCACCTGCAAAAGAGTATGTGAGTGAGTGAGGGAGGGAGTGAGGGAGGGAGTGAAAGGGAAACTCGATGTGATTCACTGGAACAGTATCAGATGGTTTTACAGGTTAGTGACAGCATTTTTAAAACATTCACAGAGTGGAGTTTGCGGAGAATGCATTCAGAGAGGTGGGATGACCTTGCCTTGAGCAATTCTGCCTGATGTTATCAATTGGGTTGATGTTAACAATCCCTGTTACATTTCTAAAGAATGAGACAACAGTTCCACAGAAAAAGGCACGCTCTGAAACATGTTACATATGGCCGAAACCATTCAAACAACAAAAACGTTGTGGCACTGCATCGACAAGCTCAGACTTGTGTACTTGTGCATGTGTTTACTGGAGTGCACAACACAATCCTGGGTGTAAAACACAAGCCCACAGACACAGTACCTGTGCAAAGATAGTGTAGCCAGGTCAGCTTCCTCCCGCTGAAATGCTGATTATAAAACAACTCAAACTGGAGAAGAAAGGAAATAAGCATTAGCGCATATATTAACTCTGTAAACTGCTATATTTAAAATCATTCATTTATTAATTAAACAGAGGATATTAGTTGCTGTGTTAATAAATATAAAAGGCACATTGTTACATTGTCACAAAGAAAGTGAGATCTCACCATCTGTACACTTTTCTCCAGTTCCTGAGGGATGGCAAACGTAGAGGAGGGGACCTGTGTGAGAGGCCATGCTCCCGCCTGCAATACAGAGAAGCCCAGACACCCGTTTACCTCAGAGAATCCCCTTATGTCTCCCAAAACTCTGAGAACTTGTCTGAATTTGTCTACTTTTGGAAAAGGCATGTCAAAGGCACTGCATGTCAGATTATCTGTACTTCACGCTTGATGAACCCATTTCAAACAATAACTTCTCAAGCCAGGAACATATTTTCCCCTCTAGCTCTACAGGTTTGTGTGTGTGTGGTCTCTCTCCCATCTCGATCTCTCTCACTTTCTCTCACCTGTAACACATAGATCTGAAAACTGATGCCCAGGTCCACCACTATCTCCTGGGTTTTAATGAAGTTGTTGAACTTGTTGTTGAGGTCGGCGCTTACACTCATGTCTGTGTACATTCTGTGCAGTTTGCTTGTGAACTCATAGCCACACGCTTGCTGCAAGGTAGGAAGGAGACAGAGAAAAAGACAGAGTTTAAAAAAACAAAAAAGCACAGTTTGCACACTTTCATCAGAAGAGCCCTTTCATTTCTGTTACTGATTATACGTAATGGCAGCTGTTGCGCAGGAGTGGGAGACTGAAAAGGACTGGTGATTACTGCTGAATCACATCTGTGCACTACTTTTATAGCCGAGGAGTGTAGAATTAAAGGCCACTTCAAAGAGACACACAGCACAAGACAAGGCTGCTGCCTTACCTTTAGTTTGTTGATCATGGCTTCCTCCGAGTCCATGGATAAGGAGAGCCCGTGTATTAATCTCTTAGCAAGCATTCTTGCATAAAACTAAAAGAGAAGGACAGAGGCAGAACAAAACAGTCAAAGTTTACACATAAATCTTTACCCTTTAATGGTAAGTAAACAGGAAAGGGCTTAAATGTCAACATAAGCTAGAATTGAAATCCCAGTAAAGTTAACGTAGCAATGAAGAATTTACATGAAATCTAGTACAACTCCCAGGTAATCACTGGGAGAACATGTGTGAGAAGAAGCTAATACATCTGACAGAGTGAAGCATCTCTGAGATAATTTAGTTTTGTAAAAAAAAATCAAAATTTGATTTTTGATTCTTCAAAATTTCATGATTGAAAGATTAAGAAATGAAAAATCTGCTGGCCTTTAATGCTGAGGGGGTCTCATCCTGTTTATTAGAACTTTCCTGGCAAGTATGAACACAAGCGTCCTGGTAAAATGTTGTTTAAAGCAACATTATGTAGCAATTTTACCTTTACCTAAAATAAATGTCTCTGATTGAAAGAGAGAGGATGGTGTCGGTCATCATCACTCTGGACCTGACGCTGCTATTGCACGAAATAACTCACTACTACACTAATAATACACTACCGCCTCAGTCCACATACTTTTTTCCTTCAGATGTCGGATCTGTAGCTCTCAGACTGTAAGCAAATGCAGGTGTCTGTTAGCGGGAGCTCAGAGTGCAATTTGTTTTTACAACAGTGGAGTAAAAGTGAATTATGCTCCCTTAGCGCAGACTTCAGGGGAGCCCACGAGCACAACACCAGTTCTCGCATAGTGCTGCTTTAAAGGATGCATATTTGAGTGATGAAAATTTTATGGAATTTTGTTGGAGTAACTGTCTACTGTCCAGGGAAGGTTTTTTTTACTATATTTTGGAGCATTGCTGTGGGGATTTGACTGCATTTAGTGTCAGGATGCTGGATGATACTCAATGCTGGGGTGCTTTATATCCTTTTAGTCCACATCTGGCATTAGGCATGGTAATAATAAGCAACAGATTTATGTTAATCTGCTCCAGAGTCTCCTATTTCTTTAAGATAAGCTGTGTGTGCATTTGTACATCTGTGTGAGCAATAGAAGCAACAAACTAGCTAAATGCATTTATTAGAAGGGGTGTCCGCAAACATTTGGATATATGGTGTATTAATGAATTATTCTAAATGCACTCATGTGTCAAAGCTTTTTTTCCTGCTAAACTTACCTTTTGAAAGACATCTTTATCATCAATGTACTTGAAAACGGTGATGAAGCTGGTCAGCTTATCCTCCACCTCATTCTCAGTCATCCCCTTCGCTGACTTCTTTAGCAGATTGTCACAGTACTTGGCAAGCTGCACAACAGTGCATGAAAAAAAAAAAAAACACACACACACACACACACCCTCCAATTATTGTGTCAGGTTTGAAGAAAACCATGTGCTTCACTGTAAAACATTACATTATATTCCATTACACTGTTATTCTATAATGAAATTTTGAGCCATCACTCACCAGTTCAGGCGCTTTACAGATGGATTTGGGCTCTCTGTAGTTTACTACCGAAGTCAGAGCCTAAAACACAAAGGTTTGACAAAATGGTGAGCCTTTTTTTATTCTTTCAATGCCTGTAAACATGCTCAATATCATAAAAGCAAATCCACATTATCTGGCTCTTTGATGCCATCTACTGGGCTAAAAGCATAAACACTGCTTTTAGTAAATACTGACTCCTTAACACTCATTTTAGAATACTATTGTAATAACATTACAACAGAAAGTCATGGTTTAACATTACTGTGTTCTCCTCATAGTATTATTTATAGTGATCATCCAACACCTGATTTGGTAAATCAGTGCTTAATGATGGTAAATCAGGTGAGCAGCTGCTGCTGCTGCTGCTGCTGATGGAATTGAACACACCCACGCTGTGCTGGCTGGACTGGGGGGGCGTCCAGGAGAAACCTGGAACCGAGCTTCTTCAGACTAGCTCACATCTCTGCTACTTTCTTCAGAATGAGAAGCTCTTGTTCCTTTTTACTATATTTATATTTACCTGCATCTGTTCTGATGGGATCTGGAGTTTATACAGTAAACACTCTCTTATTGCTGGGATAAATGCTTTATATGACATGTTTAAATGCCAAAAACATCAGCACAGCACTGTACGTCTATCTTTTCACAGAAATCCATCACATCTACAATACTGTACACTCAACTTCTCATGTAGTTACTCTGTCGTCTCAGAAATTAAATACATGTACCTCACATTAAGGACAAGTTTGCACATGCTGGATAGACAGGCCTGCACAAACCTGGAAATCTTAAAAGCTAGTACAGGTATGGGACCCCGTATGAGATTTATGCAATGTTTAATTCACGCCACTAATCTTTTTTCACCCTTTTGCAGCAAAGTATTATTATTTTTTTAAATATATAATAAGAAATGCTCTATACCTTGTCAAGTGCGCTCATAAAATGCTGGTCCCCATTTAACACTGTGTTAATCAACAGGACAAATTTACTATGAACCTCCAACACAGACTCCACAAACTGGGTTGGCATCTGCAGACAAAAAAGGATAACAGGAGAATTACAGGAGAAAAACATGTCAAACAAGGACAGTAAAGAGCCGGTAATCCCTTCTTTAGTCAGCAAAGGTCAGCCATTGCCCAAGTCGTAGACTTACACAAAGAAATCAATTACACAAATTGCAGGTAGCCAAACAAGTCAAACTACTATTTAGAGCAATGGACTAATTAGCCAGGATTTCTATGTGACAATACTGGCTGGACAAGCGATGGCATTGCAGTGGTGCTAGTCCTCCCAGACCTCAATAGTTGTTTAAATGTATTGCATAAATCCTGAAGTATATGTTATTTATTCATTAGTTGAGTATTCATTAATTTCTTTCATTTGTAAAAGGATTTCAAAGTAGGAGGATGTGATATAGGTTCAAACACTCATCATAGATGAATGTCATGGTAATATTGGGCTTGAGGGGGTGGGCGCAGAATGCACAACATACATATTTAGTAAAAGTGTTTGGTTTTTTTTAGGTGTACTGTGTGTATATACATAATATTTGGTTAAAGATTTCTTAGAAAGTTGCACCCTGACTAGACTCTTTTGGTAGCCATTAACAAGCTTGTCCAGAATTCTGGCTGGATGTTGGACCTCCCCTTAAACTTGTCTGATTCCAGGCATGGATGGATTTTCAAACACAGTTTACAAATTCTATGATAGACTTGAGGCCACAACCTTAGGAAGGTCAGTCCAAAAGCTTAATGTTAGCCTGCTCTATGCATTCCGTGACTACATCTAAAGTGTGTTTGGGGTCACAGTCCTGTTGAAACACCCATAACCATACATGCCCATCTGAAGTAATTCCTCTGAGCTGACAGTTCAGGCTACACCGCCCATTAACACTAGGACCTGCAGTTATTTGGAAAGGGCTCCAAGAGAAATCACTGACTTAATGAATCAATAAATCAATAAATCAATCAATCAATCAATCAATCAGTTCTTCTTAGAGCTGCATTGAGCTTCTCAAACCCACTGTACTGTGTTCTGGTCAGTCCAATTACAAACCATTTTTAATTCCTTTTTCTTAGAGAAGCTACTATCTATAGTCAGTCATGCTAATAATCTATCTATTTTTTTATCTGTATGTTGTTACTCATTCTGCTCCAGAAAAGGAAACTGAAAGCTCCAAACTGCCATGAAAAGTATG
The DNA here is from genome assembly GCF_030463535.1 of Salminus brasiliensis. Lineage (NCBI taxonomy): Eukaryota > Metazoa > Chordata > Actinopteri > Characiformes > Bryconidae > Salminus > Salminus brasiliensis. The sequence continues at coordinate 10,103,855 of NC_132882.1, read as the reverse complement.
TCCATGAAAAGTGTATGGTCACTTCCACATCAACATTAAAAAACTATTTTTATTAAAAAAATCTAATAACTTCATTTGTTGACTCACATTTTCCTGAGAGAGGTTACTGGTGGCTCGGAGCCCCTCGTCGTGAATGTGCACCTGCAGCTCTTGTATCATGTGAGGTAAGCCGTTGGACACAGCCCGCAGCAGCGTGTACATGTTCGCCATGTCTGAAAACGAGCCAGAACAAGCAGTGTCAAATCCCCAGATCCAGCCGTGAAAATCAGGAGGTTTGCGATCCTACACAACCACAACCACCTAAAGTGAAGGCTGACCCACAGCCACAATAAAAATACCACTGCTGAGAGTCTGCTGTTAAACAGCTTTAGAAGGTTTAATGAATACAGTTAAACAGGCAGAGAGTAGCAAAGTCAAATGAGCAGTATTATTAAATGACCTCTGACAGTCAGGCCCACAGTCTATATAAACACATATAAAATGTTTTTGCTTGGGGTTTTCTTTATTATGGTCTTTATTCCTATATAACTGAAGGTCTTTCATGTGATATAATGTCTTATAATGCAGATTACTGGCATCAAATGATCTAAACGCAAACTAATTCAAATAATTAAATCGTCTGAAGCATTTGACTCCTACAGTTTGTAGGTAATGGTGATTTTATTACCCAAAAGCTATTTCAAGCCTATTTTGTCCTATATTATAAAAAAAATAAAAATACATTTTAAGCGTACTGGTAGCCAACAGGGGTGTTCTATACAAATAATTTAAATATATATACTGTCATACAGGATAAGGACATTGTACAGACATTTGATATTTGATTCAAATGATTTATTTATATGTGAAACATCAGACAGAAAGACTAAAGCAGAGAGAAAGACAAACTAAACTGACAATCTAACCTGACAATCTAACCCACAAACCAAAGCCAAAACAAACACTGCCAGCCTGAAATTAACCCTAAAATTAAATTGGCTTTAGAAACTGTATTTGCCAAACATGCCCCAATAAGTGACTGAATAAAGTGCCACTGCTCTCACCACACAGAGTAAAGCTGCCAATGCTAAACATTTATCATATTGTGTATGTAAAAATGATCATATTGTATTTTTCAGTAAAATATTTAATTTAATGATTTTATTTTTTGCTTTCTTTAGCTGTAAACATCAAACCATCCATTACACAACATGTACACTGAGAATATGTTAGAGTAACTCCTTTTAATAACTAAATGCTGATACCCGAGACCCCTGTATGGATCCCATACTGACATATGAGTGTTGTATTCAAACAATTTTGGCAGCCATAATAGGCTGAATTTATTCTATCACTAATTAAAAAGTTGTTTCACACTTTTTAGGCTCTAATTAGTGTTAATTAAAATTATGAGTACCCAGGTAAATTCTGATTAGCTCTTAAGTAATGAACTCCAAATTTAGTAATTAGATGCTTTAGGAGACAAATGCTCTTAATTACACGGTTATATTAAACTGGAAACTGAGGTGATCATTCAATAAGTGTCCAATAAATATCATCCAATAAACTATCACAATCCTATCATAATGGCTGTGAGAGTTAAAAGTGTACGCACCATCTCTCTTCTCTTGCCTGACGATGTTCTGGCATTCCCCATGCAGGAACTGCAGGTGGTCGGCCACCATCCTCTGCTGGCATTCGTGAATGACTTTGGCGTAGGAGCTCGGGTGCAGGTACTTCCGACATCGCACCTCTTCGTCTTTCAACCGCCCTAAAACCTAAAAAAAGAAAACCACAGACACCCCGTTCATAGGAAGCTATGGAGGAAATTCACTTTCCATTCAAGTGCTTAGCTGTAGTTCTGTTTATTGAATATTATGACAGCTCTACATAATCATGCAGCAGTAAAGCCTCACTAATCTGATTAAAACTGTTCCAAAATGATTCTGGAAAGACCTGGAAAGATCATTTTTGCTCTTGATGTCTCAGCCAGAAGTATAAAGAACAGAACTAGGCTTTTCACCAGATTCAAGGTTGGCTTTAAAACCTCAAATGAAGTGACACTTTACTTTTTTTTTTTTTTTTTTGGAGAGAGAGAGAGAGAGAGAGAGACGCAGTAAATAATAAAATAAAATCTTTCAAAGAGAAGCTTCAAATCAAGCCATGATGTAAAGCAAAGTGTTGTGAGCCCATCAACTACCAGCAGTCCAGAAAATCCCAAACTTTAAAGTGGAATTTCTACTGAACCACGGAGCAGCCCTATCTACACAGATTCCAGAAATGAGAAGGGGCTTTCTCACCAGCATGACTGTGTCTAATAACACTATTCAACAGCGTAGCAGCAGGAACATGACACTAACATTCACCTTCAACCAGTATGCATTAATGAAAGCTGACAGACAAAATCAGAGCATTTTGCCCAAACTAAGCCGGCATTAAATTACTCGGAAACTTTCCAGCTGGGGATAAATTGGGTACAATAGGAGACTGCGCTAAGAAGCCTTTCATAAACATAATATTTAGACCAGATGCAATGTATCTGAAGACATTAGGACTGAACATACATGCAGACTCTAACCATTAGAGCAAAGATGAACATGAACAAAGATCCACAACTAGCTTCTTGAGATGCTAACAGTCCTAGAAGAAACAGGCCACCTTACTCACCTTTTCCATATACTGAGAACAGTTGGACTCTTGCAGTAGGTTGGAGGCTTCTTGTTTGTAATACTCGCCTGTTTTTGTCAGAAACGGCCCTTCGAAGATCTCCTGATAAAACTAGAATGCAGCAACAGAGGGTGTGGTTCCCATGTGAGTTATAAGTGTGCAGAAGGACTTGCAGAGTACAGACCTAGTTTAATTTTCTTAAAGGTGCCACAGAATGCATTTACTGAGTGTTTTCTGTTGTTCTTTGAGGTATAACTGGTAGTGGTATAACAGATCACTGACAATCTGTGATCCGAACAGATTGCCCAGAGAAAAATGCCTAGACTGGGTTAGACAGCCCATTACAATGTTCATTCAGTGTTACTTGGCTCAGAATGAAACATGCTGATTAGCTGGTTTTTGGCACTGCAGCAGCTCACAGGAGCCTCGTACCATAGAATAGCTTTAACACTGTAACAAGAACACTGTAGTTATTTCCAAATTTTACCAGATTTTCCAGTCCTAATACCAGTGAGGGAGGACTAGCACACGCCCCCTCCGACACATGCGCAGTCAAGTCGCTCATTTTTTGCGAACTGCCGCAGAAGCAACATCGCCGGGCAACCAACGCGCCTGGAAGTAAGTGCCGTTTACCTGGCTGCAAAGCACCAGCCTGCAGACGCCAGTGACGGCCAGCACCACAAAAAAAACTATGTGGGGAGAGAGCGCCATCTAGCCACCCTGGAGAGAGCAAGGCCAATTGTGCTCTCTCTCTGTGGGGCCTGGGCTGCCGATGGCTAGCAGCATGACCGGGATTCGAACCAGCGGTCCTCTGATCATAGTAACACCAGTCCTGCTTTGGTTATGCTGGAATTACGGCACAACAGCGTTTGAGATTCATGGTCTCTCAGGTATCAAACACTCACTCTTCCTTCCAGCACCTTTAAAATAACCTGCCAGTAGAGAGTCCAAAGAACTAACTTGTCAAAGAATAAATTCAGATTCATAAACAATGTTTGGTATCTTATCACAACAAACCTGACAGAAAAAGCAAAGCTGCCACTAAAATTTCAATGGTACCCACCTTTAGAGGAAACTTTTTCTTGTACTGTTCAACATGAACAAAGGAGTTGATAACCCCATGGATTACTTTCTGATTCGGATCCTCCCCACACCGGTCACTAGGAATATAACATTTTTTACTTTAAAATATTATTTTTGGCCAGACTGAAGTCATAGTAGGCCAGAGGTATTCACACATTAAGACACACACAAATCTACACACAAAAAGAAAAGGTAGTTAAAATATGACGGTTCAGAAGCTAGGCTGTACATTAAGCAACAGTGATTAAGATGGCGTTGATTCAATCAGCAGTTACTTACTTTTTGATTTCTTTTAGAAGCATTCGGATCAGCATGGCTTGCAGTGGCTCGATCATCAGCTTCCTCCACATATCAAGCGCAAGCTGTAGGTTTAAAGCATAATTCATCACACTGATCATCTCAACTCGAGGATAAGGTTATATTTAGTTACACTCAAAAATAAAGGCGTTAAAAATATATAACCATTTATAGCCTCATAAGGAACCATTTGTTAAAGAGATAAATGTGAGGGTGAAGAACCTATTAGATGTTCAAAGATGTGGATGTAAAGGTTCTTTACCAATTTAAAGGTTACAGTCATTTTAACTGTTCTTAATTGAACAAAAATGGGTCTTCTATGGCTCTTCTCAAAGAATCCCTTTGTAGCATCTTTATTTTTAAGAGTGGAGTTAGCACTCGATGAGTATTAGCAATGATACAATGAGTCAAGTAATAATAAATTCTCCTATTTTGAATTGTGGACTGAATCTATACATTTTCTTTCTGCATCTTTAGCAAAGCACTGTCTCAAAATATGCACAACTAAATGCTTACTTGGCAACACCTATAAACCTAGATAATGATTTATTAGTGTACATTAACTGAACCATCTCTTGCTGTGTTTACCTCTCCAATTTCCATCAGTGGTTCATTCATATCGACCCCACCGTAGCCATACTGCAAGTCTGCTTCCGTCAGTTTGTTCTTCTTTATAAACTGTGTGTTGAGGTACCTGAGGTAAAATAATCAATGGATAAACAGTGGAGAAAAACACAGAAAAAACAAAGACTGTCCTCGTGCATCACTGTTTGTCTCCCTGGCACACTGATCACATTTAAAATAGGGCATTGGGTAAAACGGTAAAGACCAAAGACAATCAACAATTACACCGCTACAATGAGCCACTGTGGGCTATCTGCTTATTTCCACAGCTGCCGAAGCTCAGCAGGACAGTGACACTGCCAGGATGCAGGCCAGCACTGTGAACTCCAGCACACTGAACTGGCCTTAAACTTTGACTGGGCTTATGGGGCACAGGAATCTTAGGTTACACTTTTTACAAACATACAGGGGAAGTAATACATTAGTGTCATTACATGTAAAATGAAGGTGTCAATCTACTATTCAACTTACACACATGTACTTACTTGTTATTGTTCTGATTAAGGGTCCTGATAGCCTGTGGCCATGTGTGTGTGTATATATATACACACACACACACACACACACACACACACACACACACACACACACACACACACACACACACACACACACACACTCTATCAGGTCCCTCAATCAGAACAATAACAAAGACCCTGTTTACGCCCGGTCACTTCATGTGACTAGTATATGAATAAAATCCAACTGATATGTGGATGGAATATGCACAATAGCTCTTTAGGTGGCAATTATTACTGGTGTTTCGGTTGTTGAATACGTCTTGTAGGGACAGCTGCGTTTACAATGCTATAACATGTAGCTCAAATGTGTCTCAGACCACCTCCTGAAGGGGCTTGAGTGATCGGATTTGTAAAAGCGTCTGTATTTTTTATGAGCCTTGGCCTTATCCAGGTTTAGTCCTCACTCTAACAATCAAGAGCAAACCAAGCTAAATGTCCGAGGTTTAAACAAGACACATGCTCCTCCAATATCCTCTCTAACCACATCCCCAACTGATGTGGAGCACCTGGTTCTAATATTATACATTTTAAATAGTAATAAATGTGGGGGGTGCCCTAACTTTTTACTCACAAGACTGTTGCATTTCTATATATATTACATATTTACAAATTAAAAGCAATTTCTTCAGTTGGGTGTTTAATTATATTATTATCTTCATCGCAACACTGTTATAATGGAAATCAAATATTCATATGTTTAAATATGTGTCCTAACTTAAGACTGTAAAATTTGTTAAATAGGCTACAAGCCTAAAACACAATCGCCTGCAAAAACATTTCAAAGTGAAACAAGCAGAAAAAAGAAAGCCTCTCTCACTACAGCATATCAGTAATCTAATTTACATACAGCTCTACTGGCAAAGATCAAGTGAGGATACCTTAATATCAGCCGATCGCTTTTTATGTGTTGTTAACTGACAAGCAATGGCCGGATTAACCAAAAGAAAAGAGGATAAAAGGCTCAGTTTCAATGACAACCAGCCAAATAACAAAACAATTAAAGAGTCACTGCATTAGTAAACAAGCTACAGAACTGGCTGAGCTTGCTAACCGTGATTCACATATTCCACCACTTTCATAAATCATAAAACTGCACCCAAATCACAGAACAACATAAATATCTGTATTTCTCAAAATTGAGTCCACAGCCACGCACCTGTACAAGCAATCCATGTAGTCAGCACCCTTACTGTACTCCTCCCAGTATCTATGATACATCAGCAGGACTTTCTCCTCAGACTCCAGCACTTTCTGTAAAGAGAGACACCCTTCAGCATGACCTCCAGCATGACATGGCATGAGCAACCGTCCAGGGAGAAACACCACTGGTCCTTACCTTATACAGCTGACGGACGTGATTTTCCAGGAATATTTTTGTCTCTGTGTATAGCCGTTCACCCAAAGGTTCTGGGTACGCCACACACAACGCATAAATATCACTGACGGTCGAGTTAAAGAATCTTGGGTAGAAAACACAGCTTAAACATTTTAGTACAGGTAGTATCACCAGTGCATTACATTTATGATGGACAAAGGCAAAATGCCTAATCATGTGCAGAAACGAATGTGCAGATCAATCATTTTAGCTAATATCAGAGATGGCGTAGTAATGTCAGATTAGCCTCAGCAGAAATTTCTGGATTTTCAGAGATAAAAAAAGAAAGAATGAATCTGATACAATCCTGTAACAAAAAAATAATACTGAAAGAACACGCTAGCTGTGCATTTATGTCTGCACTCTTAAAAATAAAGGTAGGTAGGAACAGGGGGTTAAGCGATGTAGACACTGGCACTTACACAAACACTTTTTTGTTTGCATACTTTGAAACCAAATGTTTAAACAAAATGTAAAAGCCAGTCATAAATAGTTATTACCATTAAACAGACATTTAATGGAACTTATACATTAGCAAGCTTCTTTGTGATAAGATATAAAAAATAACAAGTTTTAAAAAGTGAAACACTATAAATATCAGGATTTGTAGCCATCTATTGAGTATTTAAGTCAGTGTTAGTATCTGTATCAGTACTCAGTATCGGCAGATACTTGAAAATCGGAAAGGAAAAAGTGGTATGGGTGCATCCAATTTTTCGTTCCATAAAGAACCATTTTTCTACGAGAGATGTAAGTGTGAGGATCCTTTAGCTTGGTAAAGAACCTGTAAATTTGACTTCTTTTAACCTTTAAAAGGTTCTTCACACATAGATCTCTTCTACGAAAAAGCTTCTTTATGGAGCCAAAAGTGGTTCCTCTTGGGCGCCGCTTAGTTTTTAAGAGTGTTTGAGGATGATGGCTTTGGATCTAGATTTGCCATTTATCTTAAATGAGGTGCTTCAATATAAAAACTACGTCAACAGCTTTTAAAGAGAAAAAGTAACTCAGTATTGGAATTGAAAGTTTCAGTACCATTACTGGAAAAGAAAAAGTGGAACTGGGCCATCTCCATGTAATATTTCCTCTAACATTCGTCCTAGCTTAAATGCCTGCACCAAAAACAGTAAAAGAATGAAAAATGCCTTCATGAACTCTTTCAGAATTAAGACTGAAGCATGTCTGTAACAGGAAGAGTGTCTGGTAATAGCAAGTCAAAGGTTTAAGGCCAGTAGCCTTGACTTACTACCACTAGACACCTGAGGTATGTCTCCTCCCTCCAGGCGTAAAACAGGATACGAAAACCGATCATTCCATGTGGCTCGCTCCACGTAGTCGAGCATCACCACGGCCCTGATGGTCGTCAGCAGCTTGTTCCATGTCTCATCAAAATCCACCACCCGCGGCTTTAAGGACATTGTGTGCGGCTTCCGCTGCGGACTGCTGGGAGAAGCACACGATTTCAAAAGATAATGTGTCATACAACCCTGTTACCACTGCCACAGTGAAGCACAGAGCAGATTTCATAATCAACAGCTAGACTCTAAAAAAAGACTGTAAACATCGGTTCAAGCTAAGTTTCTTCTGAAATTAACTGGGAGTTTTACCCCAGCTTTGCTAGATCTATAACAGATGTTGGGACATAGCTGGGAGTACCTATCTGATTGCATTCAGCCACAACAGCATTCCAAATGCATTGGATGGAGCTCCATCTCTACAGAGAACAGAGCTCATCTACATTCCCAAATAAAGGGGTCTTTACATTGGACACTGGTGACTGTAGGTTCATGTGTGGCTCCTGCAGATGATCCCATTCTATTGGCAATGTATTTATATAAGGAGCTTACACATTTGAACACTTCAACAATCAATAGGTGATAAATTTACTAATTAAAAGTAATGAATATTATTGAACATATAATTTGACTGATACTTCACTGTTGTCACAAAAAAACCTTGTCTCTCCAAAATGGTAACTTTACAGTAGAAGGAACAAAAACTTTAACTAATTTTAAGTCAATTTGGAGCACATTTCTATTGGTCCATTCATCGTGAAATCTGGACATAATGGAAAGAACAACTGCAAGGTTTTTGAATGACAGCAACGACTTTCATAACCAACACCAAGGCCAACATTTCTCTAAGGTCTCAAAATAGAAAGTCTAAAGGGCTTATTTCAAATCTAAATGCAAACCTGAAGAGTTTGCAGATTAACGCAGATACATGCAAGCTTTATGAATGAGGAGCAGAGACCTTTTAACAGAAAAAAATCAGAAAAAAAACAGTACTCAGACAGTACACTATCCTGTGCCAAGTCAGCTGGGTGAAATACCAGACAAAAAAGGTCAACGATGAGTGGCTGGCTGCAAGAGGATGCTGACCTTACGGTCCATCACAACATCAACTCACATAAAGCGTAAAGCAATAGCTCACCACAAATACTGCACACAATTTCCCCTTTTCCCAAAATTAAATTAGCCGGCCAACACACATCCAGTGTCCTGAGACTAATGTAGATAAAAAACAAACAAACAAACAAACAAAAAAGCAATGGGAATCTAGATCATTCATTAAATAACATGAAATACTCTGTTTATTATGTTAGCCCAGGGCTGTTCATATTTGCTGTTCGACTTGGCCGGTCAGAAAATCACTCTAACCCCACTCTTACAATGTCACTGTCACACAAAAACCCTGCCTCTCCAAAACGTGACGCTTACAAGAAAAATAAAAGACTTTTCAAAGGAAGTCAGTGTGAAAAGATTTTACAGCATTTCTATTGGTCCATTTATCAGGAAATAATGAGTTATTATATTCTGTATTAAACTATTTAAGTTACACAATACAGGGCCATGTTATGAACTTGCACTTTTACTAACTACTAAGTTTGTGACCCCCTCCAGCAGCCACCGAGCCTTACTGCAAACTCCAGACCAAAGGCAACTTGACAGGAGTAGGACAAAACATTACTAACATTTAATGGGAGTCAACATAAAAAAATATTCAATGTAAAATATGATTTTATTAAGTGATTTGTTTTATTGGTCCATTCAACAGGACATTCAGACAACCTCTCAGATTCATATCATGTCAAAAATGTCAATAGTATTTTGATACCATACAATACAGGATTTATTACATTCTGTATTTAAGTATTGGAGTATTTCAGCAATCCAGTAGCACAGCATATAGTGCAATATTATAAATGTACATAACTAACTCATTTAAGGAATTACATTGAGTTTAGGGACCCCTTATAGTCCTAGAGCAAAACTACAGAACAAACGGCCAACTTCAGACCAATGGCAACTTTACAGGAGGAGGACAAAACCGTATTAGCTTTTATTATTTATTTATACATTATTTATCTTTATTTAATGTCAAAAATGATTTTATTGAGGGATTGTGGAGCATCTCTATCGGTCCATTCATCAGGAAATGTCGACAATGTTAAAAAACAGCCTAAATTTTTACTTAAAGTATTTTTATACTATGCAATACAAGATTTATTACATTCTCGGGTATGTAGGCAATCCAGTAGCACAGCACATAGTGAAATATTATAAATGTACATAACTAACTCATTTAAGGACTCATTTAGGGACCCCTTATAGTCCTAGAGCAAAACTACAGAACAAACGGCCAACTTCAGACCAATGGCAACTTTACAGGAGGAGGACAAAACCGTATTAGCTTTTAAGGAGAGTCAATGTCAAACGATATTATTTATTTGTATTTAATGTCAAAAATGATTTTATTGAGGGATTCTGGAGCATCTCTATCGGTCCATTCATCAGGAAATGTCGACACAATGTTAAAAAACACTCTCAGATGTATCATATCAAAGCAAACAGCCTAAAGTCTCTTCATACTGGGCAATGCAGGATTTATCACATTCTCAGGTATGTAAGCGGTTCAGTAACACAGCATATAGTGCAATATTATAAATGTACATTGTACTAATTTAGCATAAGGCATAAGTTTGGGGACCCCCTCAGAGTCCACCAGCCTCACAGTAAAACTACAGAGCAAACTTCAGACCCCCACCAGGTCTTAGAGGACTGGTTACATGAGTGGTAAGGAGGGTAGAGCACCTATCTGAGATTTCTGCAAGCCTTAAAGCCACCAGCTGGGTGGTGCACCAGCCTCTCTGTGCCCATAAACACAGCCCGAGCCCAGCAGCCCAGCAGCCCAGCAGCCCAGAGGCACAGAGGCACAGAGGCCTAGCTAGTTAGCTGTGTAGCCGCACAGCTAGTCTGACATCCCAGCCAGTTCAGCTTGGTGTAGAGAGCTGGAAGCTGGACTTAGTGGAGACAGACGCTGGACCGGGCTTGTTGTTCACCCTGTGGAGTTACTTAACTGCCCTTTCGGTCAGGACGCCGAAAGCTAAACTCCCTCTGAACCGAGGCAGCAGCTAGTCGGCTAAACCGAGCCTGCTGTCCAGTGAGCTCCACACCGCAGCTCGCCTCTCGCCTCCAACACTCAACCCCAGCTCGACTGCTAATACCTGAACCAGCTGTAAAAGAGGACGGTCACGGCGTGTGAGTGTAATTACCTCGGGGCTCAGTGTCAGTGTGCTGAATAAAAGTGAAGTTCCCCCGCTGTCAAAAAGCCCGATACCTTTCACTTAGACCTGCTCCATCGCAGAAGCCCGAGGACGGCAGGACTGAATCAGCTGGAGGGGTTTCGCAGCGAGGTGAAACTGTGGGTCTGACGAAATGGTCAATAATAAAGAGGGATCTGGTATTTAGATTAGATTCAATTTGTATTACCCTCTAAATGATGTGGACATAGCCATCGTGTGCGTGATGTAAACGTATTTTAAGCGGAACACGTCGTTAACGCCCCCCCATTTCTGAATGGTATCGTCTGGAACTACGGTATCCAGTTCAGGACAGTCAACCTCGCCGCAGATCGTGCTGCTCCGAGGCCGAGTTACGCTGCATGACGTCATTTATCAGAAAACTGAGGGGAAATGAACACTTCTGCCTGTTTTACAAACTCTCTTTATGTCTGTTAACGTTGTGATGAGTTCATTGAGCATGAAGTATAGTTCAAATCATTTCATTTATTTTTTTTGTTTTATTAGATTTACTGAATAACTGGTTGAGCCTGTTTTCGAGATTCTTAAAAATCCTAAAATTCTTAAAAATCCTAAAAATCTTAAACATCTTAAAATCTTAAAAATCCTAACAATCTTAAAAATCCTAACAATCTTAAAAATCCTAAAAATCTTAAACATCTTAAAATCTTAAAAATCCTAACAATCTTAAAAATCCTAAAAAACTTAAACATCTTAAAATCTTAAAAATCCTAAAAATCTTAAAAATCTTAAAAATCTTAAACATCTTAAAAATCTTAAACATCTTAAAATCTTAAAAATCCTAAAAAACTTAAACATCTTAAAATCTTAAAAATCCTAAAATCTTAAAAATCCTAAAAATCTTAAAAATCCTAAAAAACTTAAACATCTTAAAATCTTAAAAATCCTAAAATCTTAAAAATCCTAAAATCTTAAAAATATAAAAAATCCTAAAAATCTTAAAATTCTTAAAAATCTTAAAAATCCTAAAAATCTTAAAAATCTTTAAAAAAAATGACTCTTGACTAAATTAAAGCTGGCTGGTGAAAAACTATCTAAGGGTGATTCTTCAATTAGAGGAAATAGCCCATATCTCACTGTCCCCAAGTTCATAAATTCATTCCTAACCCAGACTGAAACTTCTCTGCTCCAATAAAATGATAAAAATGTGATTTATAATAACTTTTTATAATAACTAAAAACACAGAATGCATTATTTATGCTCATATCTATACAACCTTTGATTTAACTTTCCTTCATTAATAAGTGAGGGGAAATAAACACTTCTGCCTGTTTAACAAACCTTAGCTGTGCTCTGGTTAGGTTATGATCAGTTCATGGGGAAATTGAATATAGATTTGTCAAGTTTTATACCATTTTAAAGCCTGGTATTAGAATTACGATATATGATTTCAAAAATATGAATGTGAAAAGTGAAAATGATATATGGGTCTTCAAATAAGGGAACTGTTATGTCCCCAGGTTATTAATTTATGTCATAATTATTTTATTACAAAATAATTAGCATATCTATTTAATGCATTATTTTTCACACCACTAAAAACTGTGCACCAAAATCCTTATGATTTCTTTCTTTTTCTACCTGTATGTCCCCCTGCATTAGACCAGCTGCCCACCCACAGATTGACCAATGGTTTTAAACAGCAGTATTTTGCTTCTTTGGCCTTGTTCACACTAATTAAATGGTGAAGTAATTGGTGACAATTAATCAACATTAAGATCACCATTTGTGATTTAATAATAACACACAATGTATTATTTATCCAGCTGTTGATTTCCTTTGCATTCAATAGAAAATGAATCAGTCTAGTTCCTCCCAGGTAAGACGGGTTTTCTGTGCAACGTGATGTGGACGCAAGAAACAGCCTTCCTGCTAGACAACAGCAGCTATGATAAGAAAACTGTACCAATCGCAGAGTAGAGGGATGGGTTAATATTGCGAGGGGATCACATCCCTTTGCCAAGAATCATAGAAACATAGTTAATGACTGCCCACATGTCTGGCCTGACAGCAATGGAAAACTGACCCCTGGGCTCACCTGCATCAGACCAGCTGCCCACCTACCAGCCCGTCCGAAAGTCTCTCCTGCTACCCGCATCAGACCAGCTGCCCACCCACCAGACTGACTGACAGTCTCTCCTACTACCTGCATCAGACCAGCTGCCCACCTACCAGATTGACTGACAGTCTCTCCTGCTACTCGCATCAGACCAGCTGCCCACCCACCAGATTGACTGACCGTCTCTCCTGCTACTCGCATCAGACCAGCTGCCCACCCACCAGACTGACTGACAGTCTCTCCTGCTACTCGCATCAGACCAGCTGCCCACCCACCAGCCTGACTGAGAGTCTCTCCTGCTACCTGCATCAGACCAGCTGCCCACCCACCAGACTGACTGACAGTCTCTCCTGCTACCTGCATCAGACCAGCTGCCCACCCACCAGACTGACTGAGAGTCTCTCCTGCTACCCGCCTCAGACCAGCTGCCCACCCACCAGACTGACTGACAGTCTCTCCTGCTACCTGCATCAGACCAGCTGCCCACCCACCAGACTGACTGAGAGTCTCTCCTGCTACCTGCATCAGACCAGCTGCCCACCCACCAGACTGACTGAGAGTCTCTCCTGCTACCTGCATCAGACCAGCTGCCCATCCACCAGACTGACTGACAGTCTCTCCTACTACCTGCATCAGACCAGCTGCCCACCCACCAGATTGACTGACAGTCTCTCCTGCTACTCGCATCAGACCAGCTGCCCACCCACCAGACTGACTGAGAGTCTCTCCTGCTACCCGCCTCAGACCAGCTGCCCACCCACCAGACTGACCGACAGTCTCTCCTGCTACCTGCATCAGACTAGCTGCCCACCCACCAGACTGACCGACAGTCTGTCCTGCTACCCGCATCAGACTAGCTGCCCACCCACCAGCCTGACTGACAGTCTCTCCTGCTACCTGCATCAGACCAGCTGCCCACCCACCAGCCTGACTGACAGTCTCTCCTGCTACTCGCATCAGACCAGCTGCCCACCCACCAGCCTGACTGAGAGTCTCTCCTGCGACCCGCATCAGACCAGCTGCCCACCTACCAGCCCTTTCGACAGTCTCTCCTGCTACCTGCATCAGACCAGCTGCCCACCTACCAGCCCTTTCGACAGTCTCTCCTGCTACCTGCATCAGACCAGCTGCCCACCCACCAGCCCGTCCGAAAGTCTCTCCTGCTACCTGCATCAGACCAGCTGCCCACCCACCAGCGTGACTGAAAGTCTCTCCTGCTACCTGCATCAGACCAGCTGCCCACCCACCAGCGTGACCGACAGTCTCTCCTGCTACTCGCATCAGACCAGCTGCCCACCTACCAGCCTGACCGACAGTCTCTCCTGCTACTCGCATCAGACCAGCTGCCCACCCACCAGACTGACCGACAGTCTCTCCTGCTACCTGCATCAGACCAGCTGCCCACCCACCAGCCTGACCGACAGTCTCTCCTGCTACCTGCATCAGACCAGCTGCCCACCCACCAGCCTGACCGACAGTCTCTCCTGCTACCTGCATCAGACCAGCTGCTCACCCAGGTGCTCACCCACCAGCCCGTCCGAAAGTCTCTCCTGCTACCTGCATCAGACCAAAGTTTCTTCCTCCAGCTCTGAGGCAGTATTTCCTTGCCACTGTTGTCCTTGGCTTGCTCACCGGGGGGTTTTATGTTTTATGATTTCTTGATCCCATTACTATATTCCTATAAATCTGCCTTGTGACAATGTCAGCTATAAAAAGCCTGAGAGAGTGAGTGGACGGTATGTTCTGAACCAGCAAACTTCACCTTATACCACTTATACCTTATTCCTGCATAAGCACCGCAGACATCCTGTGGTAAAATTGCATTACCCCAGCACTTACAGCACTGTGTATATGTAATAGGCATTGGCTGTGGAGCTTGGCAGAGCTTGGTGGGGCTTGGTCCTTCCCTGCCCAACAAAATCTGGGAGGACAGTCTGTCCAGGATTTCACACTGTTCTAGCAATTCAAAATATAAGCAGACACAATTCAAGTCCTATACAGACGCTGCAATACAAAAACCAAACAACAGTACCTTAGCTCATCTTTTTACGTTTTGTCTGTTTTTTTATAGTGTTTGATGTCAAATAATGACATTTATTTATGGTGTATTTGATACATATGTGCTCCCGGACCCTGTTATTGCAATTTGTGGGTATCCAGAGCCTAGCTAGCTCAAGCTCAACAGCAGGTTCTAATGACCAGTATGGATGCAGCTAAACATATTATTCTCCTTGATTGGAAATCCTCTTTGTCCCCTTGATTTGCAAGATGTTTATCCAAGATGACACATGTAGTCCAAATGGAGTGATTGAGCTGTTGTGATTTTTTTGTGGAATTTTGTGTGTATTTCTCAGGTTGTTGGAGTGGGGTGTTATAGGGGGTGTATATATGGTTCTGTGATTATGTGCTGTTTAAAAATGAAAAACTTAAGCAAAATATTTTAAAAACCTGATGTATGGTGTTTCTAAGTTCAGCCATTTAACTCTCTCTTCAGCGGCTTCCTGTACCTGCTTCCCACTTCAGATTTAAAACCCTGACTGTGACCTACAAAGCCAAGACTGGACCAGCCCATCTATACTTGATGGCAATGGTCAAAAGCCAATCTGTACCAAAAGCCCTTCGAGCCTCAAGTACGGCTCGGCTCGATCCGCCATCCCTTAAGATCCACGGAAAACGAGTGTCCAGACTTTTTTCTGTCCTGGCAGCAAAGTGGTGGAACAAACTTCCCCCGGGTGTCCGAACAGCGCTCGCTGTCCTCAAATGCAGACTGAAGTTCCAGCTCTTCTGAGAATACTTGGGTGAAGTGTAGTGGTCTCCATACTGACTTTTTTGTGTGTATATCATCTAAGCGTAGAGAGATCTTTTGGTAAGGATATTTAACAGTAACAGTAACAGTGAAGCACCTTTGTAAGAGCATCTGCTAAATGTCTTAAATGTAAATGTGTAATGGCATTGGTACTGCACTAAAAGAGTGTCTTTACTGCACTAACTGATTTGTCTTTATAAATTGAATGGCTTGAGAAGTTGACAAGCTGACCAGCTGTGTTAATTTCTGCATTGAAATTAAGCCTAATTTGTAAAGGCATGAATGCAACCATTACAAGGATAACCACAGAAGGAATGGGTGTGATGAATAAGATGAGGGTGTATTTGTAAATGCTGAACAGAGTTGAGGAAGTTATTAAAGTATGAGAGAATATAAAGAGAGAGTTGATGGGAACCTCTCAGATATTAATACAAACTGATCATGGAAAGGTAGATGTGCATCACCAGCTACTCACACATCCATAAAATGTTCCAGATGTGTGAGGCTGACCTACATGTGGCCAATCATTGTATTTTTGAAGGTTTTGATGAGCATGATTTCTGATGTTCTGCAGTCCAGGAGTCTTCTCTTGTCTTTGCCTCAGGGTCACTCACCCACCATTACTAGTGTACATCAGTAACACAGCAGGATCTGTTTATCCACACACTCCAAAAGTCTGTTCAGGCCAGTAGTGTTCAGTACATCACAAACCCTCCTGTATGTCTGTCCATCAACAATCCCAGTAATGTGGAGAACTTCTGGCCCTGTATCTCCTCCCAAGAAACAAAACACTGGTGAATGTAATTATGTCAGGCCCTTGCACAGGTTGCACAGTGCTGGTGGAGGGGTTTGAACTGATGTCCCAATCAAATGAAATCCAGATTTCAGCACACTGTCAGGAAATGAGTCAACTTCACTAACTAACTAATCCCAATAGTACAGCTCCAGAGACTTGTAGAAGGTATGCCAAGGCAAGCTGAAGCTCTTCTGGATCCTTGTGGTGGCCCAACATCCTCCTATCTCACTCCCTCTAATTTGTCATCCATCTGTACATTTAGTTGTGGTCTCAAATGTAAATACACCCATCATGGACATGAATATCATAGCAATGTAATTGTAATCTTACTTTTTCTGGAACACCAGAAAAATATGGACATAAATATTGGGACACCTGGTTATTCAGTGTTTCTTCCAAACTGAAGGCTATTTGAAAGAGTATATCCTGCTTTTGCTGGAGTTACTGACTCTACTGTCCAGGGAAGAAAGGCGTTCTACTACATTTTGGAGCATTTTTGTGAGGAATTGATTGCATAAGCGACCAGAGAGCTAGTGAGGTCAGGATGTTGGATGATCACCACCCCACCTCATCCCCAACTCATCCCAAAAGTATTGGATGATGCACCAACTATGATTCCAGAGAATACAGTTATACTGCTCCACAGCTCAATGCTGGGGAGCTTTTACTCCTCTAGCCTATGCCTGGCATTAGGCAGCATGGTGCCAATAGGTTCATGTTTACCCGCTCCAAAGAGTCCTATTCTATTGGCAATAAGATAAGATGAGATAAATAAGATAAGATAAAATAATCCTTTATTAGTCCCACAGTGGGGAGATTGACAGTGTCACAGCAGCAAAGGATTAGCAATATCACTAATATGTCTCTATGTCATGGGTGAAACTTAAAGTAGCTGAATGCATTCATTAGAAGGGGTGTCCACAAACATTCTACCATATAGTTTATAGTTTTCTGTCGTCAGATGGTCAAGTTGAGACGAATGAAACCCAAATGAATAACAACCGTTCAATTAAACAGAGCTAAATCAATTTAAATGACAAAATGACCAAAAAAAAAAAAGTTGCTAGGGCTCAGAGGGGCTGTCCAATATGCTACCACTACAGCCCGGGGGTCTCAAGTTCAAGGCCATGCCGCTTTGCCATCAGCGGCCTGAGTCCAAGAGATCACGATTAGCCAGGCTCTCTCCCCTCATCACTCTTAGTGACGTTATGACATAACCTAATTTTGAGAGGTGGCCCTCACCCCAAACTCCTTCCACTTAGCCACATATATAAACCCCCTCTGTCTCACACCATCACCACCTCAAATAACTTCACCCCCCTCAGCCTCACCATCTCCGCCTGTTTTTCACCCTTTCTCATCTCTCGTTTCTTCAGCACCAAACTCCAGCCCAAAAGCCCTGGCTTTGCATGTACTGAAGTCCTTATCCTCCGGATGGGTGGGTTCGTTGGCAGCACCAAAATTGGGAGAAAAAGGGGGGCAATCTACAAACAGGTCACTAAAATGCTAAACACTCATTTCTTTTATTTCTACTTATTCGGGGGCAGCTGTGGGTTAAGGGATTGTGACCAGCAGATTACTGGTCCGATCCACTGGAGCGTCAGAAAGTGGGAGCTGGGAAATGAAGGAACCCTCTTCTTCCTCAATACTCATGACCTAATTGATCCCTGGGTGCCACAGTGACCCAACCACTCTGGGAGTGTGTGTGTGTGTGTGTGTGTGTGTGTTCATTAACACAGATGGAGTAAACGTGGAAGACAAAAAGGAGGATCTTAATCTTATTAATTTAATTAAATTAAATTCTTATGAGTCGATTATTAAATCCTGTTTGACTGGCTGTAGTGAAAGAGAGAGAGCAGTGGTCTCCACTGTCTCTCACCCCTGTGCTCTACCGCCGGTCTATCTGAGGGTTTACCTTCCCTGACTTAAACACACACACACACACACACACACACACACACACACACACACACACACAGCTCTGAGGCTCTGTCCAAGCTGCCATCTCGAGTTTACATGTGAACACTTTAATAATCTCTGTTTTTATGGTGTGAATCTCTTTCGGACACTCGGAGGAATCAAGCTTCTTCCGCCATCATCGTGCGTGTCGTCAGCGGATGTGACGAACAGGCAGACGTCCAAAACAAAAGCCCAGGGTTGCCAGATTTGGGTAAAACCCCGAATTACGTTCGAGTTATAACAGAAGTTACAGTAACTTAAAAAAATATTATTATTATTAGTAGTAGTAGTATCAGTATCAGTAGTATCAGTATCAGTAGTATCAGTATCAGTAGTAATAGTAGTAGTAGTAGAATCAGTAGTAGTAGTGGTAGTAATAGTAGTAGTGGCAGCAGTAGTAGAATCAGTAGTAGTAGTAATAGTAGTAGTAGTTGCAGCAGTAGTAGAATCAGTAGTAGTAGTAATAGTAGTAGTAGTAGAATCAGTAGTAGTAGTAGTAATAGTAGTAGTAGTGGCAGCAGTAGTAGAATCAGTAGTAGTAGTTGCAGCAGTAGTAGTAGTGGTAGAAATAGTAGTAGTAGTGGCAGCAGTAGTAGAATCAGTAATAGTAGTAATAGTAGTAGTAGTAGTGGCAGCAGTAGTAGAATCAGTAATAGTAGTAATAGTAGTAGTAGTAGTGGCAGCAGTAGTAGTATCAGTAGTAGTAGTAATAGTAGTAGTAGTGGCAGCAGTAGTAGAATCAGTAGTAGTAGTGGCAGCAGTAGTAGTATCAATAGTAGCAGTAATAATAGTAGTAGTATCAATAGTAGTAGTAGTAGAATCAGTAGTAGTAGTGGTAGTAATAGTAGTAGTAGTGGCAGCAGTAGTAGAATCAGTAGTAGTAGTAATAGTAGTAGTAGTGGCAGCAGTAGTAGTAGTAGTGGTAGTAATAGTAGTAGTAGTGGCAGCAGTAGTAGAATCAGTAGTAGTAGTAATAGTAGTAGTAGTAGAATCAGTAGTAGTAGTGGTAGTAATAGTAGTAGTAGTTGCAGCAGTAGTAGAATCAGTAGTAGTAGTAATAGTAGTAGTAGTTGCAGCAGTAGTAGTAGTAGTAATAGTAGTAGTAGTAGTGGCAGTAGTAGTAGTAGTAGTAGTAATAGTAGTAGTAGTTGCAGTAGTAGTAGTAGTAGTAGTAATAGTAGTAGTAGTGGCAGCAGTAGTAGTATCAGTAGTAGTAGTAATAGTAGTAGTAGTGGCAGCAGTAGTAGTATCAGTAGTAGTAGCAATGGTAGTAGTAGTGGCAGCAGTAGTAGTATCAGTAGTAGTAGTAATAGTAGTAGTAGTGGCAGCAGCAGTAGTAGTATCAGTAGTAGTAGTAATAGTAGTAGTAGTTGCAGCAGTAGTAGTATCAGTAGTCGTAGTAATAGTAGTAGTAGTGGCAGCAGTAGTAGTATCAGTAGTAGTAGTGGCAGCAGTAGTAGAATCAGTAGTAGTAGTGGCAGCAGTAGTAGTATCAGTAGTAGTAGTAATAGTAGTAGTAGTTGCAGCAGTAGTAGTATCAGTAGTAGTAGTAATAGTAGTAGTAGTAGTGGCAGCAGTAGTAGTATCAGTAGTAGTAGTAATAGTAGTAGTAGTGGCAGCAGTAGTAGAATCAGTAGTAGTAGTGGCAGCAGTAGTAGTATCAGTAGTAGTAATAATAGTAGTAGTAGTGGCAGCAGTAGTAGTATCAGTAGTAGTAGTAATAGTAGTAGTAGTGGCAGCAGTAGTAATAGTAGCAGGAGTAGTAGTAGTAGCAGTAGTAGTAGTATCAGTAGTAGTAGTAATAGTAGTAGTAGTGGCAGCAGTAGTAGTATCAGTAGTAGTAGTGGCAGCAGTAGTAGCAGTAGTAATAGTAGCAGCAGTAGTAGCAGTAGTAGTAGTATCAGTAGTAATAGTAGTAGAAGTAGTAGTGGCAGCAGTGGTAGTAGTAGCAGTAGTAGTAGTAGTAGTAGTAGTAGTGGCAGCAGTAGTAGTATCAGTAGCAGTAGTAATAGTAGTAGTAGTGGCAGCAGTAGTAGTATCAGTAGTAATAGTAGTAGAAGTAGTAGTGGCAGCAGTGGTAGTAGTAGCAGTAGTAGTAGTAGTAGTAGTAGTAGTGGCAGCAGTAGTAGTATCAGTAGCAGTAGTAATAGTAGTAGTAGTGGCAGCAATAGTAGTATCAGTAGTAGTATCAGCAGTAGTAGTAGTGGCAGCAGTAGTAGTATCAGTAGTAGTAGTAGTGGCAGCAGTAGTAGTATCAGTAGTAGTATTAATTGAGTATTGTTACAGTCTTGTTAGAGTTGTGCTTACCAGTGTAATATCTTTTCAGTATAGATTTTCAATTCTCAATCTGATCAATTCCGAAAACTAGTTGAAGTCAAGAGAATCGTTCAGAAGGGGATTATGAAAGAGTATCTGGCAACCCTGGTTCTGACGATGACTGCTGTACAGCCTCTCTGGTTACAGGACAGTTTTTCTACCCGTTCTCAGGTTCGTATCCATTCAGTCAGTCAGACAGTGGAGGTCCTTGAACCAGGGGTCAGTTGAGTTGAAGCATGGCCTGTGCAGCTCTGTTCCGGTCGTTTGTAAGAGCCGCTGGCAGAGAGGTGAAGAACCGGGTCACCGGGCAGCAGTTCGGGGCTTTTCTGAAGATCACAGCTCAGGTAAGATTTTCGCTTGTTCTCAAAACCTGTCTGACATTAACCTTTGATACTCTTCCGCTTTTATATCATGGCTTTCCACTGTTGTAGCAATAGTTTGGGCCTGAGATATTCAAACAGAACAGAACTTTTCTGCTGACAGTAACTTCAGTGGGGTGATCTCTCACCTAAACCTACTGTGGACCTTCTCAGCATTCAGCACTTACTGTGAACCTTCTCAGCACTCAGAACTTACTGTGAACCTTCTCAGCATTCAGCACTTACTGTGAACCTTCTCAGCACTCAGAACTTACTGTGAACCTTCTCAGAACCTACTGTGAACCTTCTCAGAACCTACTGTGAACCTTCTCAGCACTTACTGTGAACCTTCTCAGAACTTACTGTGAACCTTCTCAGCACTCAGAACTTACTGTGAACCTTCTCAGCACTTACTGTGAACCTTCTCAGAACTTACTGTGAACCTTCTCAGAACTTACTGTGAACCTTCTCAGCACTCAGAACCTACTATGAACCTTCTCAGCACTTACTGTGAACCTTCTCAGCACTCAGAACCTACTGTGAACCTTCTCAGCACTTACTGTGAACCTTCTCAGAACCTACTGTGAACCTTCTCAGAACTTACTGTGAACCTTCTCAGAACTTACTGTGAACCTTCTCAGAACCTACTGTGAACCTTCTCAGAACCTACTGTGAACCTTCTCAGAACTTACTGTGAACCTTCTCAGCACTCAGAACTTACTGTGAACCTTCTCAGCACTCAGAACTTACTGTGAACCTTCTCAGAACTTACTGTGAACCTTCTCAGCACTTACTGTGAACCTTCTCAGCACTCAGCACTTACTGTGAACCTTCTCAGCACTCAGCACTTACTGTGAACCTTCTCAACACTCAGCACTTACTGTGAACCTTCTCAGCACTCAGCACTTACTGTGAACCTTCTCAGCACTCAGAACTTACTGTGAACCTTCTCAGCACTCAGAACTTACTGTGAACCTTCTCAGCACTCAGAACTTACTGTGAACCTTCTCAGCACTTACTGTGAACCTTCTCAGCACTCAGAACTTACTGTGAACCTTCTCAGCACTCAGAACTTACTGTGAACCTTCTCAGCACTTACTGTGAACCTTCTCAGCACTTACTGGGAACCTTCTCAGCACTCAGAACTTACTGTGAACCTTCTCGGCACTCAGCACTTACTGTGAACCTTCTTTGCAACCTTCTCTGGTTATCTAGACCATCTATCTAGATAGGTGAAAGGGCCTCTGACAGGAGGATGATACAGCCTGTAGTTTGATCCTCAGTGCTGTCATGTAGTAATGTATGTAAATAGCAACCATCAGGATGGAACAATGCATTGTGGGATTGTGGGTTTTGACAGGATGTATAAAATTGATTTCTATGGCTGGGCAACATTGATCAAATTTAATATTCTATTTTCCAAATACATGCAGGTATATCAGTATCAGTAACAGTAAGAGTGCTCCAATGAAGTACCAAAGTACTAACACATGACTTCCCATGATGTAGCTTGTGTGAAGTGTATTCATCAGCTATGCGGTTGTTCATAGACCTGAAGGAATGGTATGGACTTGAGTAATAATATGGCGAGGGTCCCATGGGCTAGACTTGGAAAAGGAGAGCAAGGTCCATTCCCAGGCCTGTGAAATGCCCAGTTCTAAAGAAACTCACCAGTAAAACACAGACAGTGACTGTGAGCACACGTGCCCGGAGTGGTGGGCAGCCATTGCTGCAGTGCCCGGGGAGCAGAGAGGGTGAAGGGTCTTAGAGATACATAGCCTAGTGCTCAATACCTCTCTACAGGGACTAGACAACCTGTGTGTGTCTGTGTCAGCAAAGGGTGCAACTTAAAGTAGCTGAATTCACTCATTAGAAGGGGTGTCCACAAACATCTGGACACATAGTGTATTTACATTAGCTGCATTTGGCTGACACTCGTATTTAGAGTGTATTAAATTTAAATCATGTTACACAGATTAGCAAATGTAGTGTTTGGTGTAGCATGGTTCCCAGTCTGCGGACCTCAGTCTGCCATTGAGAGAGTGGTGTTAGCCACTACACCAACCACATATAAGTGCAAGAGAAAACTCAGGACATTGAGTGTGTGGGCTTTCCATTGGTGATGTGTTTCATGTGTTGTGACCCAAACCAGGCTAAAAAGACAGCATTCCTGGCTGCGTTACCTGCCCTATCTTATCTGGGATATGAGGCGCACAAGAAGGTGTCTTACGCAACCACCGTCTTTGCACTTGACAAAGGTATTGCTGTCAACAGCATTTATATTACATATTTGTTTCCATGCCATATTGAATCATATTGGAGAATTTATGCCACTCATTTCAGAACTATCCTGATTCTGTGCCTCTCTTTTCTCCACTCTGGTCAGCTGAGGAGGTTGTAGAACAAGCTGATTACCTATACAGCTGTGGCGAGACCGAGAAACTCTACCAGTTGCTGTTACAGTATAAGGACAGGTAAAAGGTCTTCTTCTGTTGATTTAGATATGAATGAACTCGTTCAGCCACCCTGCACATTACGCTCAGTCTCGGACACTGAGGAAAGAGGTGAGTGTTATTTGGGGGCAGTGTCCTGGAGTACCCTACGAGTGCACTCTCTTTTGAGAGATGGCAAAACGGACAATGCCTTCTTTGAGGGCTTTGAGAGGCAGCTGAATTTGGCCCTGGCAACTTTTGAGATAGCATACAAAGTGCGCACCAGGAAAGGTATGCACACAGCTTGAGAGCTTTCTAAATTAGAATTTTGCAGACGCTCGCTGAAAAATAAGGGTTCTACACACGGTTCTTTGAGTGATGCCTTGAAGAACCAAAGAACCATTTGTATCTTTTTAAGAGTGTTCAATAAGCCCTGCTTATAACACCTGCTTCAGGGGTACTAACAGGGGTTTGTTCTTCATCTGCTGCAGTAACAGACCCTATCCTCCTTGAAAGTCTTTACACTAGATTTGGAACATTGCTGTGAGGATTTAATTGCATTTAGGAACAAAAGCATTAATGTGATCAGGTACCTATGTTGGATGAGGAGTCCTGGATCATAAATATAGCTTGATTCACTGAGGATCACTTCAGAGAACACAGTTTTACAGCACCACAGATGTGGTGTCCTTACATTTTACATTTAAGGCATTTAGAAGAGGCTCTTATCCAGAGCGACTTACAAAAGTGCTTTGCTATTTACCCAAGAAAAACCTCAGCTAGTTAGAATAGACTAATAATTTAAAGATACCTCTAAATTTAGACTCTACTAAACACAAGTCAGTAAGGAGACCACTCTACTATTCGCCCAAGTACTCTCGGAAGAGGAGGGTCTTCAGTCTGGGTTTGAAGACAGTGAGCGACTCTGCCGTTCGGTCACCCAGGGGAAGCTTGTTCCACCACTTTGGTGCAGGACAGAAAAAAGCCTGGACGCTTGTCTTCCGTGGATTTTGAGGGATGGCGGGTCGAGCCGAGCCGTACTTGAAGCTCGAAGGGCTCTTGGTGCAGATCGGCTTTTGACCATTGCCATCAAGTACGGAGAGGCTGGTCCTTTCTGGGCTTTGTAGGCCAGAGTCAGGGTTTTGAATCAGATGCGGGAAGCAGCTACAGGAAGCCTTAGGGTTGTTCTATTGGCAGAACAGTGATGTGGAAATCATACAAACCTTAAAGCAGCTGAATTCACTAATTAGAGGAGATGTCTGGATAGCTATAGTGATTAAATGTATATTTCCAAAACTAAAAAAATAATAAATAAAAAGGACTTTGTTCTCTAAGGTATTGTTTACACTAGTCAGTGTATGTGACAGTCTGTCTTTATGCAGTATTATAAATTTGAGTTTTTACTTTTTAGACAGAGCAGTGTACACTCAACCACTGTTTGTACTACAGTAAATGGAGGTATAAAATAACTAAAGTTGAGGAGAAACACCACGCCCAAACTCCTCCTCTTCGTTATTACAGACCCTATAACAACACTCCTCTTCCTTGACCTTCTCATGGTAAAAATTTGCACACCACCACCACCACCCCAGGTCCACCTTTTCTTTAAACTCATGCCCAACATTTGCTCAGCAAGGCGGGGTCTGGCTTCAAGTATCATCAGCTTAAGCTGCCGTAAATGCAGCCCAAGTTTTTGAGTTCCCTTCCCCTTCCTCTTCACAAAAGAGCAAGGACATTGTCTGTTCATGAGCCTTTAAGGTTAAACATTTTAGGAAAACAGTTAAAGTACAGTTTAATATATAATGGATTAAAGAAAAGTGTACAAAACATATACTGCTAATGCATAACTAGATGATACAGTGGCAAAAAAGTACAGTAAAACCTAAAATAAAATAAAAAAGATCTTAAGGTTCACTAGAGTCCGAACTGAGATGTTGTAATAGAGCTGATTGGACTACAGTTAAGTTCCAAGCTGAATATGTAAGTCCTAACCTAGCAACTGTACAATGGTCACCACTTCAGAAACACAAAATAGGGAATAAAATTATCAGGAATTCCAACTGAAGGAAGCATGAGCCAGGTTTTGCCTTGATAACATTTAAAAGTGTGTGTGTGTGTGTGTGTTATATGTATCCTGCACCCCTAGTGATGATGCTGAATTCCTGTGGAGGCTGGCACGAGCATCCCGTGACCTCGCTTTACTGCCCAACATCGCTGCTGACCAGAAGAAAAAGCTTACCTATGAAGCCTTTGACTACGCCAAAAAAGCTCTGCAGAAAAACGAGGCCTGCTTCGCTGCACACAAAGTAAGCAGTGTAGAAGCCATAGTGATTTATACTCTTGCAAAGAAAGGGTCTTTGAGCTACAAACTACTTCTGGTTCCAGGAAGAACCATGTTTATAATGCAGATTCGTTTGTGTGAAGTTTTTAAACATGTAAAGAAATCAAGTGAAGAATTCCTAGACCTTAAAAGGTTCCTCACACTCATACCTCTGTATTACAAGCTTCGTTCATAATGGGACTTTAGTGGTTCTTCTATGGCATTGTTCAAGGAACCCTTTTAAGTGCCCTTTACTTTTTTGAAAGAGTGTACATCAGCGCTTCTCTTTAAACTACAATCTGAAACCTTTACTTTTTTCATTTATTCATTTCTTTTTCAGTGGTATGCCGTATGCCTTAGTGATGTGGGCGATTATGAAGGGATCAAAGTTAAAATCGGAAATTCCTACATCATTAAGGACCATTTGGAGGTAAGCTGATCATGGTTTGCATTTTTGCTAAATGCTAATTTTTCATATAAAACAGACAAATAACAGATTTGGAAAAAGACACGGCCACTGTAACAGCATGTCATTTCCACAGCGAGCTATAGAGCTGAATCCAAAAGATGCTACTTCTATCCACATCTTGGGTTACTGGTAAGTGTGCATCTGTCCTCTGAATCACTTTACGTCTCCGATTTCAGATTTCTGAACCATTTTGGTTCCATAAAGAACCGTGGGCCTTGTTCATTAACCATTCTTCTGAAGAAATGTCCTCTAATACCCACTTACGCAGTTTTCACAAAGATTCTGCCATTCACACCAACCATCATTATAAGAGCAGAGCTCTGAACTATTCTGCGCTTCAAAAACACATTATGAATCTGTTTACACCTGGCATTAACATGCGTTTATGTTTAAGGACCACCCGTCATTGTAATGCATCCCCAGGGAAAACCAGATGAGACCAGATGAGATCCGATTTTACTTTTCCACATAAAAAGCACACCAGCATCTACATCATTTCTGTTTTACTTCCTGTAATCAATGGATACTCGTCAGAACTGCCCTGCTTCTGGAGACAGTGAACAGTTTAGAGAAACAGTGGAGGCTTTACAACACCGTGAAACAATAAATGGTTCTCGCATTCCTGTAATGGCTCGATCAGAAAATGTGACAGACTATGAGACACAGACAGAGAGGCAGACCGATTAAGAGACAGAGAGAAAGAAAGAAAGATCCATCTTAATTATTTCTCGCATTAACTGTTTTGATGACAGACGTATTTCCGCATGCCTGCTGGAGTTTGATCACAGAAAGCGCATTCCGTTTACACCTGTATTAAATGTGGGTAAGATCTGACTCTGACCATGTCCCAATGTGGATGCGTCTTGTGGGTGTTTACACCTGATTTTTCTTGTGGACAAGTGAAATCCATTATGATATGTTAATGCCAGGTGTAAAACTGTTTTTTCAAGAACAATTTTTTTAAAAATCTCAAGAAAATGTTGGGAAATGAGGCGTCGTTCGTAATCGAGAAATCAAAGTGTAAAGAATCAATAAACGATCTTAGACCTTTAAAAAGGTCCCTCACACATCGCTATTAGAACCATGGTTTTCTTCATGGAACCAAAATGGGATCTTCTATGGCTTCTAAAGCTCTCCTGTTTTTCATTCAGGTGTTTCGCCTTTGCCGAGTTGCCATGGTATCAGCGTAAAGTTGCAGCGGTTATATTTGCATCACCCCCCACTGCTACTTATGAAGAGGTAAGATAGGCAGACAGGTAGGTAGAGATGGACGATTTTAACAGTCTTAAAGCCTGACTGATACAGATATACATAGACATATCCTTTGTCTTCATTAGGCTTTGGATTATTTCCTGAAAGCTGAGGAAGGTATAGTATTGATCACAATATCTATTATTTTCTAAAATGTATCAAATATAACCTTAACTTAACTTTAACTTAACTTTTAAAGTAAAAAACAATAGCACCGTTTTTTGTTCTGTTTCTATCCAGTGGACCCAAATTTCTATAGCAAGAATCTTCTGATGCTGGGGAAGACCTACATGATGCTTAAGGACCAGGAGAAAGCCGTTCTTTGGCTTAACAAAGCACGAGACTATCCCACCATAACCGAAGAGGACAAGCAGGTGAGGATGTGCTTTGACTGTCTTAATACTCAACACCCGTCAGTGTGAAACTCAGCAGTTTTTAACTGCATAACGTACGATAATCAGTCAGTCACTGAACCTAGCACTGAAACCAGCTGCCTAATATTGTGTAGGTCCTCCTGCCACTAAAACAGCTCTGAGCTGTCTAAGCATGGACTCCACAAGACCTCTGAAGGCGTCCTGTGGTATCTGGCACCAGGATGTTAGCAGCAGGCGGATCCTACTTGATTGTCTAGCATATCCCACAGATGCTTAATGGGATTGAGAACTTTGTCATGTTCCTCAAACCATTCCTGAAACTTTTTTTTGGTAGATGTGTAAGTAGGTAGGTAGTTAGGAAGGAAGGAGACCTTACATAAATACCAGGATTTTGTTGGCAGAAAACTACCCAGGGCATCACATTACCTCTGCCGCTATTCGTGCCACTCCTGGTGCCAGCTCTATCCCAAGGAGGTACACGCAACTGGGCGTCCATTTAACGCGACCAGACCAGACCATCTTCCATGGTTCAGTTCTGATGCTCACCTGCTCATTGTAGATGCCTGTCATGGTAGACAGGGGTCCGCATGGGCACTCCAACCAGGCTATGGTTACTGTAGTTTGACTTCTGAAGGGGTCCTGCGGTATCTGGTACCAAGACGTTAGCAGCAGATCCTGTTAATGTGTGAGGTGGGGCCTCCATGGATCGCATCAGTGAGACTTGGATGCCCATGACTTTGGCACTGGTTCAATGGTTGTATTTTTGGGGACCACTTTAGCTGGGTTCTGACCACTGCATACCACAAAACCCCACAAAAGTGGCTCAGATCCTTACGCTTGCTTATTTTCCCTGTTTGTGACATATCACCTTCAAGACCTAGCTGTTCACTGACTGCCTAATGTATCCCACCCCTTGACAGGTGCCATTGCACCCAGAGAATCAGTGTACTTCACTTCAACTGGTTTTAATGTTATAGCTGATTGGTGCTTACATGTACACTTCTATCTGATACTCTAAAATAATCATTTATGATTTTTCTTAGGTTCACAAAGAAGCACTGGACCTGCTAAAGAAACTCGGTGGCTGATGGCGGCATCAATCACAGACTGTACCAGATATGACACAGACCTGGATGTAATGCCTTGTTTCTAAGGTTTTCAAGCTGTGAGTTTAATTCTAATAGCCTTAAAGCGAAGTGCACGTTAAACAGCTCCATCTGTGATTTCCATAATAAAGTGTAAATAGTTTTAACTTCACTGAGCATAAAAACATCTTGCTTGTGTTTGAGATTGTGAAACTAAACAGGGCTCAGTTTCCCAAAAGTCATCTTAATGTTAAGATCATCATGGCAGTGGCGGAGGGCTGCTCGATTTACCAGGCCAGAAGCATCCGATTTAGTGGTAGGTATGGAGCAATGAATAACAGTACCACCTGCCCGTGAGCTGCTACACCATGTGGGAGACAGGCGTTCGATTCATGCTGCACTACACCAATCAGTCCTTGGGCAAGACCGCCAACACTACATTGAGCAACCTAGTCTGGATGAGCATCAGCTAAATGCCACTGATGTAAATGTAAATGTTTGCTGTCTGATTTACTCAGACCGTTCAGAAGGTGTGGTGGTTAAGATCTGAAACAAAGTCAAATTCAATGTAAAGATGGTCATATACATTTATTAAATATGGTTCTCTCCACAGGCAAGATCCAACCAATAACCCCCTTCCCTCCCCGAAAAAACAAAAACTAAAGAAACAGAAAAAAAAAAAAAAGCATAGCCAATTTACCCACCCTCCTCATCATCTCCTTCCACAGGACAAACAAAAGAGGGTAGGTTTTAATTCATCAATCAAATCAGAGTCTATTAAAATGGTTAAAGTAGATTAAAAATTAATATATTTTATACACAAGTCTCCAGCTGGGGGCATTTACAGTGTTTACAGTGTCTATCTACATGTGATATGTTACAGTTCATCTGATAGGAACAAGGCATCACAGAGCCTGTTGATGTTGCTGCTCCAAATACAACCAATTAAGTACTTTTCTATGATAGCTGTAAGATCCTCTTTTTTTTTGTCATACGCTTTTTTCTTGAGTCGTAGATTTCAGGTGGAAGCACAGTACCGTGGTGATGAGGTTTTACTTAGCAACTGCTGTTGTTCAAGCCAATAGTTAGACAAGAAGCGATGGGAGTCCTCTTACCAAATAACTTCACTCTTCAGTGAGGAGAAACTTACATTCATTATTTACAAGACTAATGAACCAATTGAATTCGACCAACAAGATTGAAATTTTACTGTTATGATTTGATCGAAGCACAACAGCAGCAGCTCGCTGACAAACTCGTTTAAATGGACAGAGCAGCTCCCTGCTCTAGTTAATTGACAAAAAGCACCAGAGGCAGATTTTGGTAATTTTCACATAATTAAAACAAAATAACTTTTAAAAAAAACAAACAAACAACAAAAACAAACAACAAACCTAAATAAATACAAGTGAGAAACAACCTAGACTAACAGCCTCTACAATTCCGGTCTCTGAGGCTTGGACTGTCTCCGGGAAGCATGTGAAATGTCTACAGGTGTTTTTTTTGTTTTTTTTTTTATAAAAGTGGAGACCTGGGATAGAATAATCATTAAAAGTGATTTTAATGAACAATGGCTGCTAAAACCTGTGAAAACCTTTTTTTGCTGTGATCGATCACTTTGTAAATAACCACAAGATTCATTATATCTACCTCTCTCTCTACATCTGTATCCAAACGCCCTTCTAACTGTTCAAATTCAGCTTCTCTAAGGTGCACCTGTCGATACAGAATTCAGATCAGAACTAAATTGCACTGCGTTAAAATGTCAGTTCTTTTAAAATTAGGGCTCGTGATCTTTTAAAAGTCAAACCACATCTTCATAAACCAAAGTCAAACATCTCATCTGTATCTTATCACGGGTTCTAGGTGAGGACACTTCTCAGCTCCACTATAAAGGTTACTACTACATCTTTTGTCCAGAATCCTCGTCCTGTTCATCTCTTTACCAATCCAATGTCAATAACAAAGGCAAACAGACAGTAATACATTAACTCGAAATAATGATAAAGAGGAAAAAGGTGAAACCAGCTTGGCAGTAAAGCTTAAGAGGGCCAGTGATTAGAGGTGCAGTGGTGGGAGACACTCCCTCACTCTCCACACCACTGGAACGTCTCTAAGGTGTCCTCTTGCAGCAACCGTTATAGTAGATAATTGGCTAAATGTTACAGGACACTGGCAAGAATCCCATTCAACTCCATTGGGGGGGCGTTACTAATTCCATACTTAGAAATGGAGTCCACCAGTGTTTTATTTGATCATCCTCTAATTGTAGTTTCAGTTTCTGTGGCTGGTTCTCACTATAAACATCAAGATGTGGTTTAATAGACTAAATTGTTTACTTTTTTAATCCTTGTGATCCTGCAGTTAAAAAAAAAAAAAAAAAGGTGACAATTTGAGAGAGATGTGTAGGCGTCATCCCTGCAAACCAGTTCAATACCGAATGAATGAATGAACAGATTTTGGGATTGTGATTGGCTAAAATAACACAATCCACCTCAGCAGGATATTATTCTAAACTGTGAGCCCAACTTTCTGTAGGGAGTCTAAACAAAATGTGGTAAAATCTCTGATCAAACAAAATGAGATTTTTGCCAGCCTTGTGTAATTGCTCGTCACACAGAGCAACAAATGCTACAAAAGAATGGATTTGTGGGCGGGTTCATTGAAAGAACATTAAACCCCCCAGAAAAACACATACTTGATATCTTTTAAAAAACATTTTTGGACCCAGAGTCTCATTACTACACTGGGGGCCTTGCTGTTCAGCTACAGTATCATCCAAATCAGCACTTCAACATTAAACCTTAAGATGAATGGTTTCTTCTTTAGACGCTAGAAGGCCTCTTTACTGCTGCCGTAAAACAGCAGTTTAAAGCGCTCAGTCATGAAGACTTCACTCTGATATGCCACGGTGAATGATGTTGAATGCTTCTTAAGGAGCGTAACCTGCTATCAAACGAACGGACCCTGCTGAACCTTGGTTATAATTCAACATATACTTTGTTGAGCAAATGTGGTTAGAGGGACAGTAAGAGTGAGACACCTTTTACCCATTCATTTGTATTCTGAACTGGGACACTGCGAAATTATGTGTGGAGGAACAAAAATACTTCTGGTCTAAAGTGACAACAGCAATACTGTGAGACTGAACCCAGGTCTTGTCCAGATGATATGCAAACAGAACTATGAATTTGATGCATGGTGTGTTTGTGCATCTGGGGAGGGGAGAGGGGTGGGGGGGTTTTGATCTTCTCTGGAGACAGCCATGCAAGTGCAGCACAAATCACAACTAAAAAAAAAAAAAAAAGAAGAAAACCCAGGCACCAGAACAAACACTACAATCATCCTTTAAGAGCTCTATAAAACTAGAGCTGTAGGTATGTTTTAATTATAAAATCCTCTCTTGATATTTTTTATTTTGTCAATCTCCTTTAAAAACAACCAAAAGAAAAAGACTATTATTGTATTTAGATTTCTGCTTTTTAAAAGATAAGAAAAAGCTGAAATGCTTGCATAATCATGGGGAATAATGTCATGGAGATTGCTAAATGAGGTTTTAGATTAAGATTTGGTTTAAAATGACAAAATAGCTTATGTACATTGGTAGTTATCTGTGCAATTTTACTTTTCTGTAATTCTTTTTTTTTTTCTCCTCTCCCCCTCCCCGTCTCTTGACTTGGCTGGGCACATCTGCAGCGCAGCGAGGAACGGCTCTCTACTCTTGGCCAAATCCTTCGGTTTCCTCGATTGCAAAAAGTAGCTTCTCTTTCAACTGTTCGAAGCTTTTGTAGGGGGGCAAGTCCAGCCGGTTAAAGCTGAAAAATAAAGAAATGTCATACAGATGATGCGACATTAAATTATCTTTTGGTTTCATGAAAAGATGAACACAAAAACTTTAACTCCAGAACAGCAGAAACATAAACCTTCTTAACCTTCAATGAAAGTCAATGTAAAAAGATTGACTTTATTCCAAGTCACCTGAAGCATTTCTATTGGTCTATTAATCAGGAAATTGAGAGACACTTTAAAGAATGACTAACATTCACATTTTATCAAAAAGTGTAAAATGGCAAAAGTTGTGGTGCGTTTTTTGCATGACAGCGATGATATGCAATCTAAAAACTAAGGATTTACCATGTATGACTCCGAGGAAGCCAAGTGTCCTTGCCAACCTTCTCAATGCAAAATTTCTGAGGTCCGTTACTCCCTATTAAAACAACATGGTATTATTATATTATGGTAATATTAAGTACAGAACATGTAGTCAAAAGCATCTCAAACGTAAAAACTGACAACGTATCAGTCAGTTCAGCGGTTAATACGGTGTTCTGTGCAGTTGGCATTGTATGTGTACGCACGCACGAAAGCCTTACCCATGAGCTCAGCAAAGCCTCCTAAAGGCAGCCTGCAGGTGCCGGTGACAAACTGCAGCAGTCGCAGACGAACCTCATTGTCCACCTCCTTCACAAACTGCACACACACAGCACATTTCACATTCGACTTTCCACACAGAGAAACCAAGCAAATCTGTTCAGGGTGATCTGTTCAATTAGGGGTGAGAATGAGGAGCACTAAACATAACAAAAGAGGTACTGCACCTGCCAAAACCACATGATCTGTTTGCTGTTCCTGGTGTAGTGGCGATACACAGTGTTCCTTTGCCAGTCCTGCAGATCCACCTCCTGCATCCCGCAAAGCATAACCTAACAAGCAAGCACACAAACACACTTAACCTCTCATACACTATATTGACAAAAGTGTTGGGACACTTGCTCATTCATTGTTACTTCCGAAATCAAGGAGATGTATATACAATTTTAAAGCGCATTACTGTGTGGATTTGATCCATTTAGTGACCATAGCGTCTGGACGTTTGAAGATCACCATCCCACCTCACCTCCGATTTATCCCAAAAGTATTGGATGGGGCACCAACCGTCATTTTAGAGAACACAGTTCCACAGCTCAATACTGGGGAGGTCTTTATACCCCTCTAGCCCATGCTTAGCATTAGGCACGGTGCCAATCTGCTGCAGAGAGTCCTATTCTAGTCATAATACTTCTCTACAGGGACTAGACAAGCTGTGTATGTGTGCATTTGCAAATCTGGATCAGCAATTGGTGGAACTTAAAGTAGCTATGCATTCATTAAAAGGGGTGTCCACAAACATTTGGACATTCAGTGTATCACTCACTGCAGTTGTCACAAAATGTTGACAACTGGAGAACTAATGAGCTGCAGCCAACAGTTAACCTCTGAACTATTTATTTGATTGATGGAGAGGAAGCAAAGAGCCGAACAGCAGTTGGATCAAAGTTCCACCCTAAGACAAGCTATAAGTTCTTATATAGTATAAAGCCTTTAAAGCCACACATCATAATACTGTGTATTATAGTGAGATATCTATGCCGTAAATGGTAACAGTAGCACATGCAGACTTTTTCATCTGATGTTACTTTAAAGCAAGTACAACTGATGTCTCACTAGGAGTGTGAAGACTAGCATGTCACCTCTGACTCACGTGAAATCAGCTACTGCCCCTTTTCGAACAAGCCCTGAAGCAGAATCACTAGGTAGCCAATGTGCTTGGAGGAAAGCACGGCTCCCCAGTTCAAATACAACAGCTAACAAAACATCACACTAGTAGTTGATGTGGGGGACTAAGTGCCATCAACACGCCCCTGAGAGAGCAAGAGCAATTAGGCTTTCTCGACCTCCGACTGCTGATGGCAATACAATAAGTGTGTTAAAGGCCGCTCAATACCCGGGAAATCTTGCCATTATAAAGGATCATACTACGTATCAGTGTAATAATCAGCCTTAAATGCATTTAATTAAATCTAAGAGATACAGATACCCTGAAAATTGTTTGTTGTAAGAACTAGGCCTCACCTCCAACTCCTTCTCATCGAAATACTGCAGCCACTGCAAAGGAACCACCTCATTGAAGCCATCCAGAAAAGCTTTGGTCTGTCCCTCAACACCTCGGGAAAATCGCCATTCTGCCATCAGCCTGCAGAGGGCAGAGAAAAACACACCTGCATTAGTCATCATGCACAGCAGTCTCATCATGCTCTGCCAGTTTGGTCATAGAAAGGAAAAGGTTGTACCCAATATACTCCTCTTTGTTCTCCTCTGTCACCAGAATGTTAGCGCCGTCTGGTTTCAGGTCGTGAGAGGTGATTTTGCCCAGGATCTCCATGTCAACAGAGAAATACATTTCTAAACTGCACTCCTCAATGTTGTTGTCCCTGCACATAGAGAAAGCGAGAGTAATTTTACATATTATGGCTGAATATATTCATTTTTCAATTTTAAAAAGTGTCTTATTTCTGTCTATTAAAAGTAACACCATGAAAGGATCAAGGAAGAAGGCAAATGTGGAATTTCAATGTTTAATATGCAGTAACAAAATATGAATAATACATAATATAAATTACTTGTTACTTGATTTGTTCATTTATTTATTGTCCAAGATTTATATATTTATAAGATCCAATAGAGAAGTCAAATCTTCAGAGGACAATAATAATAATAATAATAATAATAATAATAACCTAAAATAATGTTTTCTTTATATTTATATAGTCTATATAAAGCATATAATTTATAGCAATTATAAAAACTAAATTATATAGCTATAGCATATAATTTAGCAATTTAAGAGTTTGCCTTTATATTTCTAATTGGTGCATATTATTAGCATTCTAATAACTTGGGTTGATGTGCATTTGCATCAAAGCTTATTGGATTATTTGGCACCAATTTGTGAATTTTGTACATTTCAAAGAGATCAGAACCTAAATAAATAAATGGTGTTGAACTTGAACTGGAAAAGGCAGACCCGAATGTGTTTAAGGACAGACCGGGCAGGCAGCACATACCTGATCCAGATTAAAGAATTGTAGAACTCAGGATCAATGGACTCCAAGTCCTTCAGGATGAGCTTCTTGTTGAGCATGCGCTTGTAGAAGGGCAGAGAGAAGCCTGTGTCGATAAACTTTCCGTGGAAGAGTGCCTACAGATAGACAGTACAGGACGACACAGATTAACTCACCACATACTAGCCCTTTTTAAAGAATGTACAGTGGCATGCAAAAATTTGGACATTCCTGGTCAAAATGTCTGTTACTGGGAATAATTAAGTAAGCAGTAGATGACCATATCTCCAAAGGTATAGACAATTTTCTTTAAATGTTTTACTTTTTTAAAGCAGAGCCCAAAGCAAACGTTTAGGCACCCTGCATGGCCAGGACTTAGAAACACCCCCCTTTGGCAAATTGAACTGCTTTTACACATCTTTTGAAGCCTCCAAGTATATTCCTGTTCTTGTTTGAGGGATGTTCGCTCATTCTTCCTCACAGAAGACTTCTAGTTCTGAGAGATTCTTGGGCAGTCTTGCTGCAATGATCTTTTGAGGTCTATCCACAAATTTTCAAACGGTTGTTCAGGGTAGGGTACTGGGAAGGCCATGACAAAACATATGTCTTTGGACTTTGAGGTATCATCATTAACCATCCTCTTTTTATCTTCATTTTTTTGTTTACTTCCAGAATTGATCTCGTTGTAATGTTTCTATAGCCTAGTAACAATTATTCAAGAGCTCAAAACGTTTTGCATGGTGCTCCTTTTCTTTTCACTCTAGAGAATTATACAGAACAATCTTGTAAAAAAGACAATCTACATTTGTAATGCAGTGTAGACAGTGTGGTACAATAAATCTTCTGCTCCATCAGAAACAAGAACGTTTTATGGAACTCCATAATAGATTTTTTACTGCTTGACCTCCTGATAGAAAAATAATGAGGACATAAAGAGGTAATGGAAGGTTTTAAGTAGCTCTAAAGCAGTTGTGCATGTAAATGGTCATACATACAATATTTTTTGACTTTACTGTTTGTCTTAAGCATACCATTCATACAGTTAATTTATGGACACTGTGCTGCAAAAACGGCCCACTTTGAATTCATGGTTATGTGATGTTTACCCTTGGCCTCGAGTTACTCTGGTTGGGAAGAAAAGAAGCAGTGAGTGCGAATGAAAGTACTTGCCATGGCAATGAAGCGGCCGATGAAGCAGAAGTAGGACAGGTGGTCTGGGTTGATTGTGGAGGCAGGATTTATCTGCAGACAGTAGTTGCTCTTGCCGGCATACTCGAACAGACAGTACATGGGGTTGAGGACCTCATGCGAGAGGAGGAAGAACCATTCCCTGGAGAACAAAATTACACCAGCCCATTAGAAATTACCTTAGGAAGTAAACTAATGCTCAATACGGACCCTTACTCCAAGCTGCTATTTCTTCTGTTGTTTCCTTGTACTGACCTTGCACTGACCTATGCATGTTTTGTCGTCTCTGACAGGTAACTACTCTGTCTGGGAGTTTAAGTGCTTTCGTATGGAGGGGGAAAGCAAACTCCTTGGGATTGATGAAGCTGTCTGAACCTGACAGAGTACTGTTGTGTTAACTTGAACAAACCTGGCAAGGCCTCCATAGTCCAGGCCCTCCTCTCCTCGGAAAATGACGTAAAGCCTTCTTCTAAGGTCATACGGCTTTAGAGCCATTATCTGGAAAATTGACAGAAGTAAAATTTACACACTGGCACAACATGCAGTCATCTAACAAATACTTTACCAACAAACAGGAAGAGGTTTTACTTGCATATTGAAAGACTAACTGGAAACTTTTCCAATCATAACCAGAACAAAAATAGCATTCCTAAGTGCATGACCGGGGCTTGTGCTGCATATACTGAATTTGTGAACATGCCTCACACAGAGGGAGAAGTGGGAAAACTCTTACTTGCTGGAAAGAGTCTTCGAACAATGTCTGTCTAGACACCGTGATCTTAACATGGCTGGGAAGTGCGTTGGACTGGAAAGGAAAAAGAAACCAAAGTTTGTGATTCTGAGGGGAAAAGGGAATCTGTATGTGCAAAACACAACATCCAAATGCAGAAGGCAGGCATGACAACAACCACCCTTACCTGGCACAGGTAGCGAAAGTGAGCCAGTTTCCATCGGAAGCTACGCTCATATGCTATCTGGGGCCCTTTGGTGCTGCAAGAAACACAGCAGAGAGAACAGTGATCAAAGCTCAAAACAGACAACTTTAAACATTTACTAAACAAAATGCATTTAAAAGCACAAACGGAAAGAGTGAGCCCTGAAAGGATAAGATTACAGTGGCAGATGAATGTGCACTTACACAGAGGACTTGCCGGTCCTCGGGTCACTGAATGTGGTGGTGCGGGTGTTGTGATCCACAAAGTAGCGAACCCCTTCCCGTGTGTAGCGGATCTCCCAGCCTTCTGGCAGAGGGTCTTCATTCTGCAGCCTACAGACAACACAGAGAAAGACAGGGAGATTATTTAGATGTGGTAGATGTGACGATCCTTGGAGTGCGTTATGAACTGGCTGTTGTGACAGGGTGGTATGAATGTAACTGTACACTTCAAATGACAAACAAGCAGTAGTGCATATACTCAAAAAAAGGCCTTCTTGTACATGACTTTTTAGACACACCATATGTAATTCTCCAATTCTCATGCTGAAACTGGAGAAATGAAATGATGCTGAGCATATGATCATTTGCGCACACACACACGCACGCACACCTGATTTACTTCCCATAGGTGTTTATATCTAGACATCAGATACTGTGCAAATACAAGGGATTTCCCAATCCGATCCAGTAGCTAGGGACGGGGAGCTGGATCTGCTATCAGCTTTCAAGGTTAGGCCCTTAGGTTAGGTTTGCTGTAGCAGAGTGCCATCTGTTGTCCTCTATGCATCATTAGTAGATGTGATCCTCAGCTGCTGCAGACAAACTTCTTATTCTTTTTAGGAAGATACAGTATAAGGCTGAATGGTCAGGTAGGTCTAACTGGACTGTAAGATATTAAACACTATAAGCTGCTCCCAAACAAAGTAAATCAGATTACAATTTAGTCTGATTATAGACGTAAACAAACGCAAACCATTACTACTTTAAAAAGTGCTGTTTTGCTCTTGCTGTACCACTTCGAGTTAATCAAAAGAGGAGGGGTTTCCTCTTTCGAGTCTAGATTGCCCTCAATGTTTCTTCTTCTTGATCTGAGGGAGTTTTTCTAGTCCGTCACCTCCGACTTGCTCAAAAGTTGCTCAAAC
The DNA here is from genome assembly GCF_030463535.1 of Salminus brasiliensis. Classification (NCBI taxonomy): domain Eukaryota; kingdom Metazoa; phylum Chordata; class Actinopteri; order Characiformes; family Bryconidae; genus Salminus; species Salminus brasiliensis. Next base: position 10,064,334 of record NC_132882.1, on the reverse strand, counting down.
ACAGATTTCTAAAAACTGCTTTGTGCTGGCATACAACCCCAGACATCATCTGGGATTTGTAATGTAGTTAGGACTCACCCTTGTGTGCGGGGATCTTCCCATTGGGTAGTCTTGGTATTGTGATTGACAAAATACACCCGATCGTTTGAATCCACTCGTCGCTCTGGGAAAGGGAAAACGACCCAAATGATTACTTGATTAGTCAATAAAACAAACGAACAAACAAAACAAAAACACACACACACACTGTCATTTGTCTGAGCCTGTAAGCTATGAGATGCAATCCAACAGATAAATAACTCACCCCAACCAGGAGGTAGCGGACCCAGAGGGTCATTTTCTGCCGACATCATTGAAGCCTGTGTTCGAAACAAGACCAAATACATATTAAGAGAATGAGAGAGAAAGACAGACATTTGAAAAAACAGGGAAATCTAATCCAGTTTAACTGAGGAAATAACTGGAGCTCTGCTTGTCCACCTCGATAGTTGTCCCACCTCTAAACCCTGACTATATATCACCAGGGCTAAATAAACTAATCACGGTCATCAAACTGAGACAAGATTAACCAGCATCTCAAAGGCCAAGCAAGTCTTCTTCAAAGAGTAACATTTTGCAGGTGAGAATCTGCAGTGGAGTGAAGTAGGAGCTAATCAAGCCAATGAAAGACCAGCAGTACTCACTCAACTTGCACCAGTTCAGAGGAGTAATAAAAGCTCCATTATGATTAAACAGAAATAAATCAAAATATAAGAAATAAAAACAGTAAATGAGTGCTACTGGTTTTCTCAAGAAAGTATATACATTTATATATACATTTATTTATATATAAAAAGAAAAATACTACCAAAAGTAACTAGGCATTTCAGACAACCTACATAACTAGGCTGTTTAAACTGTACTACATATAATAGACATAAGTGCAGTTAAGGGCTCCATTTCCTTAGTCCTAGGTTGAACAAGGCTAATGGCTTGTGTGCTGTATGTCACTCATGCAACAAATGGCACATGAATGCCATTTACATTTAGCCATAGGCTGCATGCATTTAGTGCACCATTTGGGTGTAAAACTCAGTTTTTGACTTAGTAGTGCACTATATAAGGCATAGGCATAGGGAGTCATTTGAGATGCAGCCTTTAATTGTTGCATTCTCAGTCAAATACAGCTTTTAACCAGAACCAAAATATTTCCAGCTATTGCCAGGCTTTGAATTTGCTCTTTTGTGAGTAGAAGTATGGCTGAAGCATCAGTTACAAGCACAACAATACCAGTAAAGTTACAACACATGGACAGCGAAAGGTTACAACAAAAAAAAGGGGCTGAACCAGTGACTGTACGGTCAATGGTTGCTAAACGCTTTCACTGTTGCCCTTAAAAGACCAGCAATGAAAACTGCAAATTCTGTGAAAACCCCTCCAGATATTATTGTGGAAATGCCAATTTTCATGTTCAGGTTTATGTGAACCCTGCATTTCTCAACCACAACAAATGCTCTGCTTTTTTAAAAAGATAATCTGGAATGAAACAAGAATTTTAGACAAAAGCGATTAACTACACAAAATTGTGATTCATCAGGATTATATATTTTATTTTCAGTATTTATATATTTTACTCTCAGGTTATTCATTGTTATTTAAATATCTCTACTGATACATACATTTATGTGTTTATATGTGTAAACAGTGTTTAGTTGATGTAGGTTTGTTGTGAATGCTGGGCTGTATAACTGCGGTTTTCTCACCGAGTAGAGGTATCTCTGGTTAAACTGGTGCATAGCTCCCTGTAGCTGGCTGCGCTGGGACTGCCACTGCTCAAAGTTGCGCACTGACTCCATGGTGGGCCTCTGCCACGTCGTGGTCCGTGTATTGTGGTCCACGTAGTAGATTCGGCCTCGGTCGTCCACTCGCCTCTCCCATCTACGCAACACACAGCACACGCCCAATCATCATTTACAAAATCAGACAATGTGTTAAAAGCAATCTCCCTTAACAGGGCAAGGAAATTGTTGACTAACCCTGGTGGAAGGGGCTGCGGCCTTTCCCATGTTGTGGTTCTCGTATTGTGATCGACATAGTAGGTCCTGCCATGTGGGTCCTTCCTCTGTTCCCACCTATAGACACAGAGTTACCAAAAAATTAGGAATTGGCTGATAAACATGACTGCTGTCATCAAGACTTCCACTTGTTCCACTCGTAGTCAAAAACTGAAGAATTATTACTTTTTGACAGACGTTGAAAAACAAACTGTGGAGTTGTGACAACGTGCAAGAGTTACCCAGGAGGCAAAGGGTCCGAAGTGCCAGAGCTGGGGGCTTGCTGGCGAGGTTTGGCCCCATCCGTGGCTGTGCTGTTGCCCGTGGCAGCATCTGCTGTGGAGCTAGAAGATGCAGCAGCAGCAACAGTAGCAGCCGCCTGGCAAGCTGTAGATGAGGAAGAGGATGAAGAGGAGGCAGCAGCGGTAGTGGCACTAGTGGGCTGCGTGTTGGAAGGGGCAGCAGGCTGGTGTGGAGATGAAGAGGAGGCAGATACGCTGCCTTCCTCACTCCCACCAGCAGGGGGAAGCACATCCTCCACTGCAGACGCAGCAGTAGCAGCAGAATTCTCCCCATTAACTGTAGAGAGCGAGAGAAACAGGCACGTTTAACAAGACTCTCCTTTAGTCTCTGCAGATTCCATCCAACAAGAGCTACATTTAAACTGATTCCCCATTAAACAGCGTTCAATTCTTTTCAACCTTCTTCCCTCCTGGGTTAAGGTGTCAATCATGGAGGCCAAACCCCCGAGTGTGTGTCTTTGCTGTGACCTGTTCTGGCTGCTTGCTCTCAGAGCTCAGCTGAGCAGAGGTGCTGACAGCAGCATGGATTAGCAAGCACCTTAATGAAAATGAGCCCCAGCAGACACATTAAATCCTCTCTCTGCTCTCCACACATACACATTCTGTGCCGTGGAGCACACTGCAAAAATTAGCAGAACACCATCACCAGCTGAGCACTGTGCTTTCAGGAGCTGTTGTACTCTAAACACCAGATTTGCAAAGTGATTAACCACAGGCAGATTAGGGGTTTGTGGCAAGACATGGCACTGAATACCATAGACATTTTTTGCTTGCATTGAGACACTAAGTTGCACCCATTGCTGATGTGCAAATGCACACAGACCCTGTGGAGACGTACTGCCAAATAGAACAGAACCTCCTGGAGCAGATGAAACTTGAACATGAAACTATTGGCACCATGTCTAATGCCAGGCATGGGCTAGAGGAGTACTAAACACCCCAGCATTAAGCTGTGGAAGAGTGGAAATTCTCTGGAAGGATGGTGGTGCTCCATCTAATACATTTGGAGATGAGGTGGGGTGGTGATCATCCAACATCCCGACCCCACTAATGCTCTTGCTGCTGAATGTAATCGAATCCTCACAGCAATGCTCCACAATGTAGTAGAAAGTCTTCCCTGGAGAGTAGAGACAGTTACTCCAACAAAAGCAGCAGTTCTATTATTTAAATATCCCTGATTTCAGAACAAACAAGGAATGAGCAGGTGTCCCAATGCTTTTGTCCATATAGTGCATCAATCCACCCTTGACCATATCGACTGGCATATCACCAAGAATTTACTCAAATCTGCACCCGTATCAGTACAGGTGCTCATGGCCAGTGCTCATCATTTTCAATATCTACAGCAGTGACCTTAACAGCAGTCCTGAAGCCGCTGGGATGCAAATATTAGGTGATATCCCAGTAAGCAAGTGCAGTGGAGCTCACCAGTCGTACTGGCTACGTCCCTGTCTGCAGGGCTCTGGTTGGACGTGGCCTTTGGGCTGGCAATCTGATGTGTAGGCGTAGACTCTTCTTCGCCATTCACGACAGGAACAGAGCTGCCCTCACTGTTGCCAGAAGAGGTGGATGGGGCCTCACTTTCCACTCCATTTGTGCCGTTCACAGAGCTACAAGACACACAACACACACAACACACACACAGAGGAATTTACACAGAGCTGGAGGTCCGACAGTCGTTAATGGTTGGTCCCAAATATCTCATTTATAATTTAGAAGAGGACCATGACCATGAGATGCATATGTAAACCCTTATGTAGAGGTAGGCAAATAGCTTTAGGATTTGTGCCTAATGATTTTACTGGTATAGTGTGGTGTGCTTTCCTATGCAGGAAGACAAACCCCAGTCTGCCAGTTATTCACCAACTACGCTATACCAACCAAACCCATTTGCATTCTCTTTCTCCTTTACCTAATCATGGTCACAGATTTATACAACAGAAAAGTAAACAAGCGGCACATTATATAAAAAATGTTCCAAATCAAAGTTAAAACCAGGTTAAATAAGACCGCTCGCTTCTGTGTTTAGACAAAAGAGCAGACATCTCCAAAAGCAGACCTGGCAGCTAGATCAAAAAGTCAGCCACACAGCACAGAGGAAGGCAGCCTTTGGTCTGTTCAGTGATCGAGGAAGAGGAAATGATGGCATGTGTTTTGCTTGCAAGTGGGAGAGGAGAAGCGAGGGCACTCCTGACGCATTTGCCAGCCTGACATTGAGTCCATTGTTATGCAGGACACAGAAGGAGGAGGGCAGCCATGATGATGAATCGGCAGAGAGTGCAGGGGAATCTTGGTGTTTCTTCAAAATGACACTTCTTTAAACCTGCAATCCTATACCAGGGGAATCCACAGCAAATAATATAGTGTTGTGGCTTTTCTATGCGGGCTAGCTTTTCAAATGTTCAAAAACTGAAGCTTTGAAAAACTGTTTTTCTTAAAATATACCCTTCACTCTCCTCCCCATTCAGTAGATATATGGAAACTGTTACATGTCAATTTACTTAGCCACACAAAGCCCACGGCTTCTGAGCCCACGGCAGTTTAACTTTCCCTATTTCTCCCCGTTGTTTAAGAGGGGTGTTTCAGTCTGAACTGCTAAGGTAGAATAAAAGGCAACCAATCAAAACAGAGGCAATTTACATATATTGGCCTTAACAGGTAGCAAAAAACAGCTTAATCTGTTAATCATGGATTTTTCTTTGTATATATATTTTTAGACATACAGCAAATTGGGTGCGGAAAAAGGCTGACGCACATAAGAGCTAAAGTCTTAGGTCATGCTGGGGGGGCTCTGATAAAGCAGGGATATTCCAGTGACGAACTGATCCAACACTTGCAGGAAATGACAGTGTGGGACAGGAAGTTACAGCACATCTGCACTGTTTCCTGACACCTCAGCCACAGCATGAAACAGGTTCCCATATAAAAACACTTCAGACACAGCAGACGCCGAATAATGAACAACTACAGCTAAACAACAGTAATATGATAGCATTCCTGAGAGTTCTCTCAAAACTGAGGTGGTGACGGTGCAAGGTAGACAGCAACAGCTGGCATCAGCTGGTTTGCAAGCACCTGTCTGCCTGAAGAGGAACTGAATGAATCACTTCTCAAAAATAATGGACGTGGGAGAGTTGCTGCCAAAGCTGAAAAGCGAGATGGAAAAAACTGCAGTGTTGCATTAACCGTGTACTACCAGGAGAACAAATGCAGTCTCGAACTGATCTAATGTACCACGTCACATTTTTGACCAGTGGACTGGGGGTGTAAGACAATATTGATATATCATACGAATTGGGATCTGTTTTGCAATACTGTATCAATTCTCAAAACCACAGTATTGACTTTTTATTAATAGCTTACACATAAAGATTGGTGGCAGACCGCGGATCATTGTGTTCTGTTTAAATGGAGTGTTTTACTGTCCTCAGATCCCACTGTTCCCGAGTAAAAGAAAAGTTAACTTTTTATGCAAACTTTCCCGAACAATGAAATAAATAAATAAATAAATAAATAAATAAATGCCATATATTGAATGGTGTCCCCTGTAACCCAGGTGATCCACATCCCTACAATGGACCAGAGTCAGTCATATAGAAGTATAGAGTATAGAAAATATTGGAGTGTTTTCTCTGCCCTAAAAGCAGATGTGTACATTAGCTTAACTTCCATACACATGCCTATGCTTGCAAAAGAAGGCATTCACCGGTCCACTTTAACCACATCATACCCGCCAGTACTGCCCACTAAGTCCTCGTGAAAATACGCCCATATTTAGCCTCGTCATGAACTACCTACTCTGATGTCCGAACACAAAAACTGTATCAAGGTTATCATTTATGCTTGGATTATTAATAATGCGAGGCAATTTAACACACAAGTAATACCTAGAGTGCCATGCCGTTCTCTGTTGCCAGGGAGCAAGAGCAGCTGCCCTTTTAATGGCTAACCCGACTTGTTCAGGCCTCTATGCAGCATACACACTTTAATACAGAAAGGGCTTGGTAAATTAGCTGATTAGATGGATCAAGTCTGTTAAGAGCAGAAGGCAATGCCAACTATGCAGGACAGGCAGCAGTCCAGGCCCAGGGTTGGGAGCCAGGGCGCAAGAATAATGGGAGAAGTGGCCTCACCTGTTCTGGGCCCTGGTGGCACTTTCCTCCCCATTCTCATGAATTGCATCTCCATTCTGCTGTACTTCTATTAGAAGATGAAGACAACAAACATTTAACAAAGAAGTTCAAGGCCCTGCTGAACTATGAATGGGGAAAAACTAGAGCAAATACTCACTGGTTGTAGTGGTGGCATTACCATTATGCAGAGAATCCTGGTCAACAGCGAAGCCATCCAGGACGACCGTTAGCTCTCCAGACGTCACCACAACGTTCTTATTTTCCAGAGTCAGCTTCAGCACCTCCTTCACATTCTCAACTGCATACACACAAATACGGTGACTTCAAGGACAGATTTCTCACCAGAGTAACATGTAAATTACAGAAAACTAGACGCATGCTCATAAACTGTCCAAATGTTTGTGGACACTCATTCAGCTGGATTGCACCCACTGCTCACACAGCTTGTCAAGTCTCTGTAGAAAAGTATTGTCAACAGAATAGGACTCCCTATTACAGAAAAAACATGAACCTATTGGCACCATGCCACAGGTGTGGGCTAGAGGTATAAGGCACCCCAGCATTGAGCTGTGAAGCACTGGAACCATTGGAAGACGGTTGGTGCTCCATCCAAAACTTTTGGAAGTTGGAGAGGAGATGGGATGGCTATCACCCAACATCCTGACCTCACTAACTCTTGTAGCTGAATGCAATTAAATCCTCACAGCAATACTCCAAAATCTAGTAGAAAGTATTCCTTGCATACACCTCATGCCAAGAAGCTAAAGTTAAGGTTTATTTTTTTTTACTAAATGACGGCTATTTTATTTAAAATTTTATTATATATATTTTTTATTTAAATTAATAATTAAATTATGACCCACTGAAATCTGAGAATAGGATGCTGGATCACACATGATTCATCAGATGCAGCTTTAGCATTCCCAACAGGTTTTAAACCCTCAAATGATTGTCAGACTGTGGTGAATGATTTGGTGTTGGCATCATACGTTTACTGTCGTGCTGCTCCAGGGCTTGGCGCAGGTCTAGAGTGGCTTTCCCCAGCAGTGTGTCTGCCTTCAGAGTGTGATGACTCCATACTTTAAACTCCAACTGTGTGTGTGGTGTTACATTCCTGCAAACAGACAAACACACACACACAAACACAGAGACAACCACACAAAAAGGCTCATAAGAATGCACAAGACACCGGCATTGACAGCTATCAGCAGGAGCATCTTGAATGAAATGCAGAAGAGGAGCAGACACTGTTTGGTCTCTGCCTTAGGCAGGACAAGAGCAAGATGTGGAATGAAGATAAGGGCATTATAATCAGAGTTAGCATGCGGTGTGTATGGAGATTTCTGGAACATGGAGAGAGAGATAAAATACATTGGTGACACCAGATATCCTCTAACGAATGCAGAGTTATATAGAGAGCCTGTTTTGTCTTACATGATGATGGCATGATCATTAAACCCTTACATTTATTAAAATAACCCAGCCCACATCATCAGAGGGTGGTTCACATCAAGGCTCCCCCACGAGTGTCGCATAGTAACAGTTTCACCATTCCTTCTCAAATGATCCCAAGGCGGCCTCCCTGATCGATCTGTGCACTGGAGATCGGGCACAGACAACGCATCTAATCAAATTTCACACTCCTGTCTCCGGTGATCTCCTTTGCAGCATTTAGGATGAGTCTCTCCCGTGACTCAGAGGTGAGACAGAGGAGGACGAGTGTAGGGATAAACTGACCCAAAATTTTCTGTCCCAATATTGATTTTGATATCTGAAGAGGTGAAATAGGTCATTGGCTGATACTGAAAACCAATGTGGTACCAGAGCTCAGTCAGGGCACGTGGGTTTCATTATAGCAAAGCACATAAACAGAGTAGAGACTAATGTACAGCTGTGGAAATCAATACACACATCACTATTTTACAGATTTTTAATTACATTCTATGGGGTTTACAAAACCGTATGTTAACTTCAGAAGTACCATCACTAATAGACAGTACTGAAAGTGACCCAGTCACCACTTGTATAAAGGTGCCCTAAAATGGCAAAAGTGAAATAATAAAGAGTTCAGTATAAGGAACTGACATACCATGAAACCCTGTTGTGTCCGTCTTCAAAGGAAAACTGGGCTGTAAACAGGCCAACTCCAAAGCCCCAAAACTGCCACTGTATAACAGTCTTGATTATATTTACACTCCCAAAATTACACACACCCAACCCACTAGCGAACCCACATGGCTAAGATGCAATAGCAATACAAGAAGAGTGTGTTGTTGATACTAGAGATCAGCACATCACCTCCAGACTCTGCTAGTTACAGAAATACAGGTGGCTACACAAACCGGGCCTAGTGACTGCAGCTTTTCTTGTGCCAGAGGTCAAACTTGGCAGCTGAGGACTTGTGCTAGGTTATGTGCTAATGCTAGCCTTTTACTACGTTAGCAATCATTTCAGTCCATCGTCTGCCACCTCAAAAACAAACTAAACTACCTCAGCTTAAACAAGCTCAGGCTTTCTTTTTACTGGTAAGACTGGTAAAAAGAGCCGAACCCAGGGGTAAGGCTAAAAGCTAACCCAGCTACGATCTTTTCAGCTTGCCAACACCACATTGCTCTGAGACAACACAGTGACTAAGAAAACCAGATCTAGTCTATCAAAACGATCAAGTCTGTGGTAAAGTAACATTGTTGTAAACAAGCTTGCAACATTGCATCTGAGTATTTAAAAAAATATATATATTATTATTTTTTTCATCATTATTATAAGGCCAACAGTGTAGATCATCATCAGTTCACCAACACACAGCATATTAAACGCTATTGTCTGACGACACACCTCTAAATCTGTCCGAAGGACAAACTCGCTCTCTCCGTCTCCCTCCCTCCCAGCTCTTTGCAGATGAGCATGGCAGTTAGTATTCTGCACACAGGGGCTTTAGCCAAACAGCAGCTCTCTCTTCTATCCCCTCCATCATCGTCCTCTCATTCTCTCCCATTAGCTCAATCAGCAGCAACAAAAGAGCCTGGAGTTATAGCCCCCCATCAGCAGCTGCTCAGAGCTCAGTCTCACTGCCTGCAGAACCAAGCTGTCCCCAAAAGAGCAGCAGATGAGCAGCGAGTCTGTCAGAGGCAAAGCCCCACTGAGGAGATTTTGGAGATTTGCTCCAAGTTATTTCAGACTAAGCAGTGTACAGGTACAGGAACTGGCAGCAAAGCAAGGCTTTTGAAGGAGCCTGCATGGTACCAAAATGAATGAATATACGAAGGCATCTCTGCATTGGTGGGGTGGGGAGGAGGACAAACTCTTGGATTGCACCGTGACCATTTCTTTAAAGATCCTAAAATAGTGCAGGGAAATAAATAAATAACAGAAACTGTCATTTATGCTTAAGCCTAACAGTAAAATCAAACAGTACAGGCCAAGTTATATACACAGTGACTCTTCAGCTGAAACCTACCAGCCTATAGACTTAACAAAGTGTGTTGTGTGGGCTTTAGTCCAGTTTAATTAAGCCAGAGCTAGTGAAGAGTACAAATATGGGACACCAGCATAACCCTGAGAAATCAAACATGCATAAATTCCTTTACAGTTTAATTGCTGGTACCGTTACTGAAATCGAACCATGAGGTGCCCAGAGCTTCCCACCCCTTCTCCGAGGTTTATCACAAGCTGGATCGACACTCAGGGCAAACTACTGAGATCCACTGATGCATAAATTCTCCTAGGTCAAACCACAGCAGTGACTAACTAATACTGCGGTGTTCTCTCACACCAGACAAACACAGGGACTCCCTCAGACCAAAGCTCCAGTCAGAAGGCAGCTTAAAAACGCCACAAGGATCTACGCCAAAAACGAGATTAGAATACAATACCGATGACTTGCAAAATATCTCCCCGCCAATCCCCCTCCCTGTCTGAGAAGCGCAGCCTTGCTGTGCCAGCAGCTCTGTGCAGCTCTGCTGGATTTCCTTCATAGTGGGTGGGTGTGTTTGTACAGAGAATTCGGACCTGTAGGCTTCTGAGAAACGCAGCTGAAGTCGCCCATCCTACACAACTCATTCTGACAACGTCTCACTGCCACTGGTGGATTGTTTTTAATGTACGAATTGAAGCCTGCTTTTATTACAGTTTATGGAGGGAAACTGGAGGTTCTGAAGGACAGTTCCATCAACTGCTGAGCTTTTAGGTCTCCTTAAAATTTACTTTGAAGGAATTTATATTGCAGACGTAGCCATTAGCATTAAAAGTGTGAAAACAGCTGGGATTTCATTTCGTGGTGTTTGAAGCTTGGTACCTTTAACCTACTTGTTTGTAACTGCAGTGCTTCTGCATAGCTCACATAATTCCTGCTAGCTCCACATGTCTGATTTTACACACAAATATAAAAATACCATACGTGTTTCGACACTGTGACTTGCCACACTTGGTCCACCAGTTCTGAGGGTTACGACTTGGTCTCTCAGTCATGGTACCAATAAATCACTTTCCTCATGTGGAATTAAATCTTTCAGAGGTCTCTAGGAACATCACACACAACCAACTCTTGTTAGGAGGTGTGCCTGTGGGAAAACCTTCCCTCTTTGGATTTCATACCAACAACATCACATGGTCTTCTAAGAAATAACATACCAGGCAAATTATGGGCAAGGCATGTAAGGACAACAAGGGAATTCTCACTACCAGTAAGCATGTTTTAACCTAAGACTCTCCCACTCAAAACATCACTGAAATGTCTGGAGCTTGAGGTCATCAAAATATAAAAAGATCTGTAAAGCTAAAGTAACTGATTTAGGGGAATATACCAGGGTTTTTGTTAACAACCCTTATGTGATTCTTCTGTAGTGCATGACCGGTTACTACAGGCAACTTGTGTTAAAGAAATAATAAATAAATGAAAATAATCATACTTAGAATAAAACAGAAAACCTGCTGACTACAAAATACTTGTCATGAGCCAATAGGAAAAAGCAGAAAATTAAATGTAATGGTAAGACATAGTATATTAAGTTTAAATATTATGTTTTTTGTAATGCAATATTCCTTCATTCTCATTTCTAGGTTCACAAATTCAAAGACGACTACCACTGCATATTTAAAATATCAGCTGAGCATGTTAAATGTACTTTAACGTCAAAGTCTTTACATACTCAATAAGACTATTGTTAAATTAGACTCTAGCATATGGTTGCTGTCAGACAAAAACCTTGCATTTTCAAAATGTCAAAAAAAAAAAAAAAAAAAAAAAAAAAAAAAAATTGTAGAAAAATTGTGAGCTTTCAATGGAAGTCAATGTAGAACGATTTTATCCCAATTCAAATTGCAGCGTTTCTATTGGTCCATTCATCATGAAATCTGATACAACTTAAAGAACATTATTCACATTATGTCAAAAAGTGACAAAACCTCAGAAATTGGGCAAAAATCATTTTTGCGTGTCAGCAATTATATGCTGAGAGTGTTGGGCTGGTCAGACTGATACTGAGAAGGCTGAGGAGGACATTTCTTACAGGGTGAGGCGCTCTTCCCACTTGGGACTGGAGGAGCTATGGGATTTGGCCGTCTTCTTGCTCTCTCCCTCCGCTGTCACCTCCACATAAATGGTCGTCCCAAACCAATTCTTCTTCCTCTTGAGTTTGGCACATGAAACTGAAAAATACACCACACTTAACCAAACTAAACCCGCAGACAGGTAAAACAAATCATTTACTGACTTTCATAACACTCTACAGGACATTCCACAGTGCTCTGCCTGGCCTGAGTGATAATAACTTGTACATGAATTTTTAGTTCACGGATGATGCTAAACCTGTTTTGCCTCCCCTTGCTATTTTAAGAGAGGCAACACCTTACTTCTGCTGCTCATTCAAGATTTGCAAATACATTACCAATGGCATGTAGCTGCGACGTCCTTCCGTGGTTATTGCTACAATCTGTTCTGGACGAGGCCGTGGCCATGTCATACACAGAGGTGGAAGCCTAAGACATCAGGAGAAAGACAGATAGACAGACAGACAGACAGACATTCTCAGTGACGCATCATTACAAAGTGAATCAGAGGCAAAAGGATACAATTAAAAAGACTTCACTATTTCAGTTCTGAGACTGAAGAGCCACTTCAAAGAGAGGCTGAGACAGGGAGAGAGCACTAGTGTCATACAATCATATATAATACGTGAGCGCTAGTTGCTTAGCCTAAACCACTGAGTTCTCTGTAGGAGTACAGCATAGCCTAGCCATAACTTTTTAGGGGCATACATCTTTCTTAAAAGACAGAGTAAAGCAGACAGACTACGGTGATGCATTAAGAAGACAATTAAGAACGATTAATAAAGTTAACAATATCATGTAGGTTTATATCTAGAACGCTTTATAATAATAAAAATAGGGATGCATAACATGTCTGGATATTTATGACTATATTAATCTTGTATTACTAATACTGAAGAAGGCTATAAAATAAAAAAGGAAACACACTGTTTTCTTCTGTTAACATCGGTTCAGTGTTTCCTATAGATCTGAAACATACCTTAGTGCAGAGGAGTCAACAAACCGCTATATATTAAATATTAATATAAAAATCAAGTCTGACCCACTTCATTGAATATTTGGTTTATTTTTAAGTCATATCACATCAGCAAATCACATCAGCCATCTTGTTAGTGAGTGAAGAATTACAAATGCTATATTTCCAAGCCTTTTGGCTCTACAGTCCCTCAGAGGGTCTTTTTTAGAAAAGGAACCAGTGAATCAAAGTCTTTAAATGATGGACAGGAGATACTCAGTCTAGAGGGGTTCTGTGATTATACTACTAATCAACAGCCTTACTGCCATGGATGGGTTAAATGCAGAGGCTGAAGTCTGTTGTACTGCTGTGCGATGACATAGATGCATTTCTCATTCGAAGGTAACCCAGAGCGCACCTTCAAAGACATCCGACCTGAGCATGCGGCACTTAGCAGCCAAACAGCAGTCAAAGTACAGTCATAAAACAATAAAAACCATAAATTAATAGACATTGATAAATAAATAAATCAATCTGAAAAGCCTCCATTCACAAAAGGTCAAAATACTCTTTGACAGGCCTCCTCATACCTAGGTGCACTGGGTATACTGGCAGTGTATGTATGGGAAAGACTATGGATCAGGAAGAGTGTTACTATGGGTTTTGTTACAAAAGGCATTTATTTCTTCAAAGAACAGGAAAGTATTGGAGTTAAATTCAGCATCAACCCATTATTAGAACATGCTACATTACATTATTAGTTAATTTTACTATATACACCTTAACAATTAGGGGTGATGCACCTTAACAATTAGTTGTGATGCTGTATGTGTATTTGTCCTGATGTGTCACGGTCATCACGAGTCCCCGCCACTAGACTCAATTCAAAATAATCCCTTTTGCATGCAGCAACTGGTTATTTCCCAGGAACACAACTGCCGATATGAAGGGAGATCAGGGTGATAAGGGTGATAAGGGTGACTTGGCGCTCCACTACCCAGCTGCCTGCTGTCCTGCTCTGGGACCTTGCATTGATTCAGCCTCATCTCAATACTAGCTTTACTGTTGCTACATTGCACATAAGCAGGACACAAAGCTCTACAGGCTGCTGTAGCTCTCCTGAAATCATTAACCAACACCAAGTCAGATTAACCGTGCCAACACAACTTTTCAAGATGATGCACAGCACATACAAATACTTCATGAAAACACAGTCAGATTGAGGGCTACCATGGTGTACTCACGATAGGTGTTCGCAAAGCCCTCCAGATCCTCAGCCGACACCGTGGCCCATGGTTACCACTAGAACAGGAAACAGGAAGCGGTTAGCAATGATGGCAATAAAACACAGACAGTGGCAGTGACAAACCACAGCATGCTGTATGAGTGTTCAACACTGAGACAAGGAAAACCTGCAGAGCTACACAGCTTCATTAGCACATTCACTATGGTTGGGGCTGTGTGCTTGGAGGGAGATGAGTCTCGAGGCGGGCATAAAGATAGAGGCCCAAATTTGAGCGGGCTTTAAGCAGCTTAAGAAGAACCCAATTAGGGCGGAGTGAGCTCCACACTGATAGCAGGGCAGATGGAGGGAGAAGGCTCAGAGAATGAGCCGTGTCAGCAGCAAAACATTTCCACTGTGCACCAAGACCCAAACACACACATTCACTACTACTACTACACTCTTCAAAATAAAGGAGATTTAAATGGTTCCTTATGGAACCAACTTAAGGTCTAAAAACAATGTTTTTTGTAAAAGAGAAATATATCCATAGTTAAATAATGGATGCAGAAGTTCTTCATCAATTATAAATGCTCTTCAAACTCAGATCTTTTATAAAACAGTCCCTTCCAAACTAAAATGGTTCTTCTACAGCACTGCATAAAGAAGCTTTAGTAGCACTCTTCATTTTACGAGTGTGGGACACCATATAGACCAACATCAAAAGACTCAAACATCCTTCAGACTGACTCTCAGGATTGAGCTTCAGCTTGTAGTTGATTTTATAGATTTTATCCATTACGTTCCAGTAAAAATTTCAGTGCTGATGAGGATTCGTTACCCATAATTAGAGGAAAAGGGACTTTTATTGGGCTAAAGGGGGTCATATAAAACAGTGTGCGTAACAGGAGCTCAACTAGACATTCGCAATTCATCAAGAACATGACTGACGCAGATATATAGAAACACACTTGGGGACATTCCCTTAACCAGGCTTGTCCAACGACCAGCCAGAACATTAACACCTCCTTGTTTCAATATGTATTGTCCACTTTTCATATAGAAGCGCTCTGTATTTCTACAATTACAGGCTGTAGTTCATCTGTTTCTCTGCATACCTTGTCCGCCTCCTTTCACCCTGTTCGCCAATGCTCAGGACCCCACAGGACCACCACAGAACAGGAAGTATTTGGGTGGTGGGTCATTCCCAGCACTGCAGTGACACTGACTGACACAGTGGTGGTGAGTGTGTTAGTGTGTGTTGGTGGTATGAGTGGAGCAGTGGAGTTTTTGCTGGAGTTACACTGTGCCCACAGTCTGTCCACTCTAGTAGACACTCATATCTAGTTGGTATGATGTAGATGTTAAGTCAGACACAGAAGCTCTCTGATCTGTTACTGCACAGTTTATGTTGGTCATGCTCCAGTCCTTAATCAGTGCTTACAAGATTCACAGTCCAGCAGTGACGCTGAGGGGTTTAAGAACACCAGCAGCACTGCTGTGTCTGATCCACTCATACCAGCATCGCAACACACACCAACACACCACCACCACCGTGTCAGACAGAGTCACTGCAGTGCTGAGAATGACCCACCGCCCAAGTACTACCTGCTCTGTGGTGGTCCTGACCATTAAAGAACAGACTGAAAGGAGGCCAAGACAGTATGGAGAGAAACAGATGGACTACAGTTTAAAATGATAGACCTACAGAGTGCTCCTATATGGGAAGTGGAGCTGATTTAATGGACAATGGGTGTGGAAACAAGGAGGTAGCATTAATGTTATGGCTGATGGGCATATAAAACACCAACACAGTGAAATACAGCAAGGTTAAATAAGAATTACTTTCTCTTATCTATCTGGTAGACATTGTAAATAGCCAATACAGTTTATCAATGTATTCATTTCATTGAACAGACCAGGTTGGGTAGTTTTGCTGCAAGTCAAGCTTGGTCCATCTCATTAACCATTTTTAAATACAAAACAGCATAAATCACTGTGGCCATTAGGGAAAGCTTCACTGTGCGTACTGAATGTGTAATGATCATTCTCAGATAAGTGACACTTCCATTGCATCATCGAAAAACGTCCAAGAGTGATCTGCAGCAGTTCGTTTGAAGTGCAGCGCTAGTTAAAGACTTAACTGCCTAATCTCAGACTTCAACATCCTCGTTTTACCACGTTTGTTTATTGTCTGAACCACGACCTTGCCTTGGACCTTGACCCTAGCCTTCCCCATTAACAACTAAATGCCTGAATTATTGAATTAAACGTCTGTTCCACTGTCTGCTTCGGTCTGTGCACACCTGACTGAAGGATCAACCTAAAACCAAGCCTTTTACAATTCGTAGCAGCAGCAGTGTTGTTCACACTTCGTGAGAAGATGACTAATCACTGTACTGCTGTAAATCAACACAGGCTGGTCAACCAGGCTGGATGCTTGGCTGTGAGAAAATAAACCTAGCAGAGAAAGGTGAAGGGCCTGTTGTAGTGTAGACCAGCGACTGAATATGTTGTTTGAGACTTTGAGTTTTCCAGCCAATAAAAACAGGCCCTCAATAAAAAGAAAATCAGGGTGTTCCACTTTTATACAAAATAACAGGGTTGTAAACAGGTTTGTAAAACTTCATCAGAGCACTTTTCATCCCAGTCACTTTTACCATTAACACACAGCCGCACTGTTCTGGGCTGAAATAGCAGTATTTAGAGACATTTTTCGCAATACACAAATTATCACAATACATGTAATCATAGACCAAATACATCAGTAGGGACAGATTCTTAAAAACGACTGTTCAGATACTCTCCCGTACTGAATACAGTGATTTATATATTCAACACATGCTGCTCTTCATCCAATTAAACCAATCTAATTACACCGTCAACTGCGGATATCCTTGATATGCTTAGAAAAGCACATTGTAAAAACTAACAAAATTTATCACAATACGATAAAATATGTTGCCCAGCTCTATTCTGAAGCTACTATTTTTTCAGTAGATTTGTAATACATTTCTTATTTTTCCTCCAATTTGGCACTGTGGTGGCTCAGCGGTTAGAGCTCCAGGCTACTGATGACAGGGTTGTGGGTTCGGTACCCGGGCTCGGCAAGCTGCCACTGCTGGGCCCTTGAGCAAGGCCCTTCACCCTCTCTGCTTCCCGGGCGTTGGAGTTGTCTGCCCACCGCTTTGGGTGGGTGTGTGCTCACTGCCCCTAGTTCACTAGAGTGCATTTTTCAAACTGTCGCCAATTTTTCGTCCGCCGGAATCCTGGCATGCTTAAGAGCGTCAGATCCCCAGCTCAACTACATCGATGCCGGTGGCAGCCAATATCGCTTTAGCATGATTAGGTGTGAAAGCACCACCTACAAACCCAGAGAGAGCATGTGTGGGTACATGGGCTCTCTGGAACTCCAGCCTCTGATGGCTAGAATGGTATCAGGATCAGTGGCACACTCCATGGATTTACATACACATACTTAATCAGCATGGACTTTAACATCAACACTGAGCATATGTCCAGCACCTACTCACACTCATACTTCATAACCGTTTCCTACATAAGTTACAGCTCTTCATTATCCATCTCTGTCTAGTTCTTTGTATAACGTTATTTATTTGTTTGTTTGTGCTGTGCGGGTCGACCCAAGGCAGATGGGTTCCTTGGACAGAGTCTTTGTTTCTCCCAAGGTTTCTTCCTCTTAGTATGAGGGAGTTTTCCTTGCCACTGTCGCCACCACCTCCATTGTGGGGCTGGTTCATCAGAGGCGTGGACCTGGATCTGTAATTCACTTTGTGACAACATTTGTTGTGAAAGACGCTATATAAATAAACATTGAATTGGTTCAGGATTCAAACTCCCGACAACTGGGCCATATTGGTAGCATGTTAGACGGCTGAACCACTCAGAGACCCCCTGAAGCTGCTATTTAAGATTTAGGAAGTAAAAAGAGTGAGCTTCTAAAGCAAATTGAGTTTAAGATAAAAAAAAAACAAAAAAACAAAACAAAACAAAAAAAAAAACAATAATGCTGAAGAAGCTCCCAAGAACTGTTTTACCGGCGTTAGTCACAACAGGGAGGCACATTTTCTACAGAGGAGGCAGCAGTTTAGGCAAGCAACAGACCCTTGTCACACTTGCTGATTCGACACCATTACAGCAGCACTTATGAAAGGGAGTGGAAAGGACTTTTCCAGAATCCATTTTTACAGAATCACAGCATTTATCACTTTTCCCAAAGAAAAAATAAATAAATAAGCAGCTTTCAGATAGACTGACAAAGTAAAGGGAACAGGTTATGGATCTCAGGTTACCTAACCAGAACCTGTGATGTTTATTCGGCCGTCTAAAGCTGTTAACTTCACTCCAGACCTGCATGACAGTGGTTAACCTATTCAGTTATTGCCTTTTGGTTGTATTATGTGATTTAAGATGTTTACACTCCCAATTAGATTTTATTGTTTAGCTCAGTGTCCAAAGTGTCAAATAGCCAGAACGCAGTCATAGACTATATTTACGGATCAAGGAGTAGGACAGTGGATGGGTCAGATGCTAATAAGATGCAAACATAGTTCCACGCTGTCCGGAGCCTGAGAAATCACAATTGGGTGTATTATTGAATTAATCACTGAATAACGTGCATTACTTTAAAACAGTCCTCACGTTACGAGTGAGATTTAACAATACAATATTCTTTTGTCAAAAAGTTTGTGGACACTTGTTCGTCCAAGGTTTCTCCAAAGTGAAGAGCATGAAAAAGGAGCTCCTTTGCTGCAGTAATAGTCACTACTCCTCAGTGAAGGCTTTGAGGTCATGAACTGATGTTGGATAACTCGTTCTGGAAATTTCTGAAAAGAGAGGCCCTACACCTCAACTCAAAGTTGTAGGATATATAAAAAATATACTCCAGCGAAAATGTTCTACTGCACCATTTGACAATGCTAAGGGTCTTTATACCCCCCTAGCCCCCACTTGACACTGGGCATTGTGAATTGCCATACTGAATGTCAGTTTTAATGCAACTGAAATCCATAATAAGCAGGGGTGTCCACAAATAATCCACACTTTTTGTAGGTTGTGGCTGCACTACATACTAAATGTGACCAAATGTTAAAATTAGAACTTTTTTGGACCATTGACAGCCAACCAGGACTCGAACCAGTGTTTCTCCCACAATAACCCCCCAAAAACTAATAGATAAGTGGCTGTTAATTCCATCATTTCACTTGAAAAAAAAGCATCACCATTCAGCCTACAACCTCAAGAGCAAAGACCAAAAACCAGAGCTGAACTCAAAACCTTGCAAAAGCCGCTGACTAGAAACACAGAGTACGTCTGACCATCTCACTTTAAACAAATGCTTAAACAAATGCTGGTAGACAAGAGGTGCACGCTCTTGTCTCTACAGATTTCCTCATGATTTTGCAAATTTGTCCTGGATTGGACACTTCTGGATAAAATGTCATGATGTGTGCTTAGCCTTAGCCAACTCTGGAGGCAAAATCTTTTATACTGCAGTTCATAAGGTCCAAGTCATTCCCTGCGAGTAAGAAGGGCAAACTGACAAAACACCTTCACTTATCCAGACCACAGTCCCAAACTGTATACTCCCCACTAATCAAAAGAGTTTGTTGACAAGATCATTTGAGCCAAACCACATGGCCTCTACACCTCCAGCACTGAGGTGGAGAATTGAAGAGAGACAGGCTATACAGAACACCCTAACCCTCCCCATATTTTCAGTAGAGCGTGACCGAAGTGTTGGTTGGCTGCTAACATCAACAGATCCTCGGGTTCCACAAATTTATCAGTAATTGGGGAAACGTCTCCTACACTGTAGGAGAAACCGAAGTTTTGAGGAGTTAATGGTGTTATGCTCATGTGTCAGTCTTCATATAGACTTTGAAGCTGATAGTCAGCATTTCAGTTTCATTTAGAGATACACACTGAGCCAGTAAATCACCACCATGGTTTAAAGAAATTTATTTTAACCCAACATGATTGAATGAGCTCTAGCTAAACCAAGACCAGGTGTTCGCGGCAGGCCAATGTCTGGGTCTAAGAGATGAAACACAAAATGCCCCTTTTTCAAAGGACCTGGCTGTACTGTGGTGGATAAAAAGATGGTATATAATAAGCATGCACTGGCCTAACCTTTATAGTTACATATCTGCTCAAAGGCTCCCCCTACAGTTTGGGGATCTCAATTCACCATTAATCCACTGTCGTAAATACAAATCCCGATTACAGTGCTTCCTCATGAACATAACCACCATGAGACAGTGAAAGTAGTATGTGAGTGGACACAGTAGAGTAGTATTAAAGGATTTTATGTAAATGTAGTTCTGGCGAGAAGTTTTAGACAGCTCCATCAAAGTTACATAGTGAGGTAGCAGCGCTTAAGCTTGACACAGCAATGATAGAGATGCTACTCTCCCCATTAGTCAGTAATTCTGAAAATGTCAATTTAAGATACAATTAAAACTGACTCAATTATTCAACATCAGCAGAAATAACCCCATCATCTTTAACATTCAAGTTCACTGGACTAATTTTCTATTTGACCAAGCTTTAAGCTTTAGAAACAGGAACTGCTGTGGAGGTCAGTCTAGTCATGTCAACCTGAGGCATCCACGTTCAACAGCCGATAGCCAACGTCAGCTTACACCGGTCCTGCTTGAACACTTGAACATTCTGCCATCAGCATCCTGCTCCTACCAAAGACCGAGAGAGAGAGAGGCATGCAGAAACACAAAGAGAGAGACCATGACGCAGAATGACACAGCATGCATAAGTAAAACAGAGATGGCTGTAATTAAAAATCCTCTCCCGTTTCACTGCGTTTCCTGAATGGTACTCTGGACAGAAGAGTTATCAACATGCCAAAAATAAAGCCCTGAGTCAATCACGTGTGACAATCACTGTGTATTTATTCCCTCTAATACTCACTTCACAAGCAAAACTACCCCACTCAAGCAAAACCCAAACTGTTGACGCTGCTGCTGTTCCTGCTGCTGTTCCTGCTCAGTCTACACTACTGACCTCTGTGCTTCCAGCCAAATTCATCAGGCGGTTACCTTACCGCTGCCCTCCCCGCAGAGCCACTGCATTTAGAGACGAAGGGCATGGTGATCAACAAGCAAATCAAACCACTGCTATCAAGAGAAACAAATAAGAAACCTGGGAGAGTGGTGGGCCGTCTCACAAAAAAAAAAAAAAAAAAAAAAAAAAAGTTTAAAATGCTGCAAACCTGAACATGCACCCTCAGCACAGCAAATTGCATTTATGTCACTGTAGATATAAAGAGTTCTGCTAACACAGCAGTGTACAATCCCTGTCCCCTCCCTCCCTTTCCACCCCCCCCCCCCCACACACACACACACACACACACACACACACACACACACACACACACACACACACACACACTACACCAGTCAGTTCGTGTCTGCCATGGCTATCAATGAAAACTGAGAAGCCTGGGTAGAGGCCCTGCCCCTGAGAAAGCAGGACAGTCGCCACAGCAGGGAGTCAGCGAGAAAAACAACAGCTAAACACCACACTGGGTCAGAGAAGGTGGCCCCAAAAGCAGTCTGCTATTGTCCTACTAAAGCCTGAAGGGAGATATGCCAAAACACTGCCATATTCTTTAAAGTCGCTGTAGCGACTAGCAGCTGTCATGGTTCGAGTGCAGTTTAAGAGTCGGAAGGCATTTGAAACATGCTTTAACAGGCCTATATCATGAGCTCACATTATGCACATTAAATGTTTCATGTAACATATAGGGGTGTAAGACAATAGATTGAGATATTATGTTTGGCAATACTCTCAATTCTCAAAAATACATTATGGATTTTAATTATTAGTGGACATGTAAAGACTGGGGGGCAGACAGTGGTTCATGTGGTGTTTTTAAACTCATACTGCTAGATAGCAGTGTTTTACTCGTCCTTTAGACCCCACTGTTCTGACTGTATAAAAAGTAAAGTTATTTTTTCTACTCAAATTTAACACATGATGTTAAATTTTATACTGTAAAACAAACAAACCGCCTTGCTTACAGTATTGCAATATTAAATTGTGTATCATGATACATACTGTATCAGATTCTCACCCAAGGAAATACACAGCCCTAGTATTAAAGTATTAAAGTTGAAAAAACATCCCATTGGCCTCAGTCAAGTTTTAGAGACCATGTTGCTAAAGTTTGAAAAATGGTAGATTAGAAAATGATGACTGACAAAACACACACACACACACACACACACACACACACACACACACACACATATATATGAAACAGATACACATGTACACAGACACAAATATCATGATCTTACATTTTAAATTAAATTTTCTAACTATAAAAGAGACTGACCTTAAACTCACAAACTAAAAAGGATGATAAAAAAGCAAAGTAATATAAATAACAAACTCATCAGCAGTTAAAGGTCAAGTTTAGAAACCAAACCTCGCTAAAGGGGTTTGGCGGCATTGCTGCCATTCTGAAACTAAAATACAGGGGAGACTATTATACAAATCCAAGGCATACCCAAAAGTCCCCATTTGAGAATCCAAATTCAGTTAAATTAGAGGTTACTCTAAAAACATTGCCCATCATTTGTGCTCTGCTCAGTCCATTGTATTGCAGAGTACTTGGACCCCAATTATCGCCACTTGTGCTGTAATCTGAAGACAGAAGCTCAAGACTGCAGTAGAAAAATCAACCTTTGTTAGATGATTTCAGATGAAAACTAAATATTAGCTGATTGTTTTGGCTGCAAACAATGATCATTTACACTAATGTACCCTTTTGCCCATCATATAAAAGCTATTTAAGACGAATGATGAAATAAAACAGGTTAATGTTATTTTTCTGAAATGGCATCAAACCTACATAAATCACAAGTGGCATTTTCACAGAAGAGTTTCATGCATTACTAACAAAGCAGCGTGAATAGCAAAGCATACTGAATTAGACCAATACATGATTTCAAGGGCTGCTGGATAGGACTCTGCATTAATCTGTCTCCAAGCCCCAAGCAAACGCCAGCAATTGTCTCAGACAGCACACTTTCGCAGCGTATACAGAGCCATGCTAGCTTTTCCAAGACTAGGGATTTATGAAATTTGGAGACGTTTAGACATGTAGATAAAATGTACTAGTAGCAATAGATTCTTAAAGAATGTAATTTAGACACCCTGTCCAATGCTTTAGTTCAGCGATTTTATTCAAAATTGGCTGAACTGGATCCGATTAAACAAAACAAATTCTCCGTTCACATTTCTATATTCAGATTTGAGTCACTGACATGAATGCAAACAGCCAGATCTGATTTTATAGCCAAATCCAATCCGATGATTAATGTGGCTTGTATTGTGAGCGCCGCCTAATTAGACTCTTTGTAATAAATCATGCAGTTCATCAGTTCTTTAAGTAGGGATGATATGCTCTGAGAAGTATACTGCAAATCACAACACAATTTAATCACGATACGATAAAATATTCCCATTGACCACCTTTACATGCACGTTAACTAAGAGACACCTGCATCGATTCCACAGTCCAGCAGAGATTACAGCTTCCCCCGTTTCAACATTACCAACTTAACTCTTGAACTTGCTAATCAGCAGATCAGAGTCAAGTATGTCAGAGCTGGAGGAACTCTGCCCTTCAGGTCTCTGCACTGACGTGTTCAAGCCATGGGTCATGAGTCATCCTCAGAAACCAAACCATCTCAGAAAAGTGAAGTAAAAACAGTTTGAATGTGTCAACAACAAAAACCTGCGTCAGCAAGTTCAGCTTTTCTGCCATTTATGCAGAACAGTTGGTACAGAAACTTACTCCATTACTGAGCACCAGTGAAGAAGATCTTTGCATTTTAACGGATAGAACAGCTTCTCAAAGCAAATGTATGTTTGGTACATACAGTATATTAACGCCAGGCCAGTAAAATGAATTTAATTGGGTTAGTTTAACAGCTTCACTTCTACTAGGTGCATTAATAAGACTATGAAGTTAAATACTTTGCTTTAATGATACTTTGCATATTTCATGAGCTGATCTGATAATGCTGCAATTTCTGCAGTTTAGCATGCCATTGTTTGGCTCACGATGCACATGATGTAGAAAAGCTTATTTTCTACAGTTACATAAAAAAAAAAAAAAAAAAAAAAAAAAAAAAAAAAAAAAAAAAACACTAAACCAAAGGTGGCAAACTGGGTTCCTTTTAGGCCACTGCACAAAAATGCATCGACTAGCAACTCCCACCTGCATTTAAGTGTCCACAAAAAAACAGCTAATTAGCTGAGTTTAATTCTACAGTCTGCAGTGCTACAGCCACCAAAACTGGCATCTGATGTGTACTAAATGCAGAAAACTAATAGTTCTCTTAAAGCAACAGTAGCCAATTTATACAGATTAGACAAAATATATTTAATTTTAAATTAATACTAAAATAATTTAATAAATAATGCTTTGCAAAAGTCCACAATTTACACACTAATTTTCTTTTACGATTTAGCCGCTTTGCATGATTATCTGCAAACTGGGATACTCTCCAAAACAACATTTTCTGTTATTGCATTTACATTTACGGCATTTAATAGACGCTCTTCTCCAGAGCGATAAAAGTGCATCAGAATATCATTTGAATATACTAGAATTGAAAGATACCTCTAAGCTTAGATGCTACTAAATACAGAAGCCAGTATGGAGACCATAATACTCAACACTACACTTCACCCAAGTACTCTTGGAAGAGGAGGGTCCTCAGTCTGCGTTCGAAGACAGAGAGCGACTCTGCTGTTCAGACACCCAGGGGAAGTTCGTTCCACCACTCCGGTGCCAGAACAGAAAAAAGCCTGAATGCTTCTGTGGATTTTGAGGGATAGTGGGCTTTTGACCATTGCCATCAAGTATGTAGGGGCTGGTCCATTCTTGGCTTGGCCATTCTAGGCCAGCATCAGGGTACTTAATCTGATGTGGGCAGCAGCTACAGAGCCAGTGAAGAGAAAGCAGTAGTGGAGTTGAACACGGCTGAACTTGAAGACATGAGAAACATTGAAGACAACCTCTGCCACTGCATTCTGGATTAGTTGCAGGGGCCTGACGGTGCACAAAGGGAGACCAGCCAGAAGGGAGTTGCAGTAATGAAGCCTTGAAGTGACAAGAGACCGAAAAAGCACCTGGGTGGCTTCTCTAGAGGGGAAGGGTCGAATTCTCTGGATGTTGTAAAGGAGAAATCTGCATGACCGAGTTGGACTGCTTAGGTGAAATCACTTTACAGTTCTGTAAATACACAAATTCACATTGCTCCAACAGAGGTCTCCAACTCTGTTCCTGGAGATCTAGCAGACTTTGGATCCAACCCTAATCCACCTCACCTGATCCAATGAATTACTGCCCTCAGAAGTTCTTGATAGGCTGAATGGGGTGTGTTAAATTTGGGTTGGTTTTCAAACCTGCAAGACGGCAGCCTACCCTACATTAAGAGGGCTGGAGACTACTGCTCTAAAATGAAGTAGCCTACACCAGTCTCTCAGCAGTGAACACACCGTTACTGCCAACACTGGAGTTAAATCAGAAAAGCAGAAGGTTTCTGCAATGCTTAAATGCTTGACAACAAAAACACTCAGAAGTACAAAGGATTCTACATGGCTTATTATAACTGATACTCTCAGATTGGTTTGGGACATCCCTAACTGTGCAGCCATTATCCCCTACCTGGATGGGCAGAGGGCCTAGTTCAGAGGTGGCCAATTTCAGCAGGGCCCTAGCACTGCACTTAGCACATCTGATCCAATTCATCAGCTAATTATCAGACCTGTTAAATAGCTCAATCACAAGTATGACAGCAGGGAATAACTGTGCTGTGGCCTTTCAATGAACTACTCTCTATTTCTGAACAATTCCATTGGTGTCTTATGACCCATTTCAAGCTAAAGATTTCCTTATAGTGAATCAAGTTTTACATGTTTAACAAATGAAAACCCAGGTTACTGGTAAAGGTAACATTCAGGCTTTGCGTCATTTACACATGCAGCCCTTAAGCGGTAATTTACTAAGACGCATACAGTCTTACTTTCTGTAAAATTCCCAGTAAACTGGACATGGTATCCTCAGCATGAACATCAATAGTGCTTCCTTTTTTGCTTAACATTAAAAACAACTACTGTTAAACTACAGCTTTACAAAACGCTCTACAACACTGATCCACTCTCGCTCACACCAGATGCCTTGCTGTTTATTTACTGGGTGAAAATGCATGTGAGAAAGGAGTTAAACGGAGCGATGCTGGATCCTTTAGCACTGAACCCGGTCAACACGAACAGCAGGTTCACGTCCCATAGTTTCAGGTCAAGCTGTTCAATGCTGAGAAACTTACTAATTCAGGTCTCTTCCAGTGGTGGTGAGATGAACCACGTGTCCCAATGTCTCCAACACATACAGCCTACTCAACTATTCAAAACCACATTTCAACCTGACATGTTTGTACAGGTTTATTAATGGTTAATAGGTGAACATTTAATAGCTCCCATGATTTATTTGAGCATTATATAAAATTACAGTTACAGCTCATCAATTTTCACAGCAAAGAAGTGTATATTACTTTCTTTGGACTTCCCTTCAGGCACCAGAAAAAAAAGTCTACTAAAGTCTTAGGCTTAACAGTAAACAATCCATACACATCTAGATGTTTGTAAGCTGGTTTTGGTCCTAACATTGCCTAGCGCTTGTCAATGTAGCAGGATTGCATGCCCAAAGCAAATATTTCAAGTCACTTTTACTGAAAGAAAAAAAAAAAAAAAAAAAACTCCCCAAAAAATATATACATACAGGAGCTTGAGTAGGCCTAGTAATGCGTTCACTATGGCCGCATGTCCTCTACAGTTTGGTTAACATGTACTCATACAATGACCGTGTGTTCATTTGATCACCATCTTTCTTTCAGAAGTACACTATGCTCACTCCTGTAAAGACAGTGACAGTACAGCATACACACTGTCCTTTGAATGAGACCTGGGCTAAATAATCTGAGGAGGACAATTTCTTTTCCATAGATAACAGTTAGCTCCCTTTGATAACAACTGACTCATTATCAGACCACAAATATTTGCCTGTATAGCCTTTATATATATATAAAAAAGAGAGACTAACACTTGCAGAAACACTCATACAAAGTTAGGTGTTTTCACATTTACCACACAAGCGTCAAACCTGCGGCATGTGGCCAGGCTTTGCTTGCCAACACAGCCATGTCTAAACCAGCAAATACACATGAAGCAAGTGCGGGCAATGTCAAAGTCCAGCACAGTTCAGTAATTTGCACAGTCACTGCGCTCCCTTTAATGTTTGTGCACCCATACAAATGTTTGACGCATGGCCTGAGCAGCAAATCAGCTACTGACCACTACAATAACAACAGAGGACAACTGGGAAATTGTATAAGACATAAACATTGCTTAATTACCTGTTGAGTCTGCAAGACGCCATTAACAGGACATGTTTGCACAAGGACAGACTCTTTTCTTTCCCAACTTGGAAAGGGTGTTTCCAGCCAGTTGTGCCAGTAGTCCCTTTTGTGTGTGCTGTGTAAAAGACTGGTTTACAATTTAAATACAACCATTCAATTACAAGAAAGTGGACTTTTAGAAAGTCCATAATAAGCTCCCAACCTAGTGTGTTTGACAGCCCAAGATGGGAGGGGAATTTATTTATTCATTTTTTTTTTTGTAAGGTCATGGAAGCACCATTTTGGAGGTATTTCCAATGAATAGCTCATTAAAGTAGTAGACTTAAATGACTTACTTTGGTAATTTCTACTAGCATTAAAAAGCTATATACATGAATATCACCAACTACCCTGTTTAGGATATTAGTGCCTATACCAGTGAATAGTTCTGAAACTAGGCTATAAACTGCATGAGTGCGGCATTTGTTTACATTTCACCCCAAGAACTGCAACAACACACTCCTAAGTCCAACTGTCTAATTTATGAAATTTATAATTAGCATATAATTTCACTTGCATTTCTTCCCATTAAAGCAAGATATTATGAATATACTACAACTTTAGGCTGTAACTATAACAGTTTTAAGGACAGCCCTGAAGTAAACCAGAAATATTGTTTATTCCATATAAATAAGTAAACATGAGCAGGTTATAATCATCATGAAACAAACCAATGACCAACATAGCCCTAAAATATAACTCAATGACATTGTACAGTTGTACAGTACCATTTCTGCTGTCCTGCCTTGGCATTTCCTAACATGGATGGTCCAAAATACATGGATTTAACCTTAACATTTGCTACTTCAGAAGATGAAAAATTACTAAATATCATCTCAGCAACAAAAAGGAAGCAAATTAAAAGAAAGTCATTTGACTTGACCACAGGACAGCCTTCAATAAACAGAATATCACAGGGAAAGGCAGAGATACTTTCAACATCACTGGCCCAAAAATAAAAATAAAGTTTGTGATGCTTTTATTTTCACACTACAGTTTCCAGTGGTCTTACATGACAAACTTCATGATGGCAAGCTTTTTACATGACTTTACTGACAGACTGCTTAGAGAGAAGTGGCAAAGATCTACCCCTTAAGCTTGTGTGGCAGCTACCACTTAAACTTAATGCAGAATGACCAACAGACACGTCGCAGGAGTGCATATCACACATGATTTGGAAATGGATGCCGAGCACAGGTCCTTCCTAATGGACCGTCTTTGACAGCAAAAGTGAAAACATGCATCTTAAGCAGTAGAAGACAGCTGGAAAGCTGCCAGTTTAAAGGTCATAAAGACCGAACACCACCAGTAAAGGTATTTTTGAACACCAAACACCCAGAACCAACCAAAGCAGTTCAGGACAACCACATCATGGGTCACACATTTAGGGTCAATAGTTGATCATACAACAACATTCAAGAGTGGTTCTTCACATCAAGAGAATGGCGAGTTGTGGACCCAGTACCAGGCTACTGAATGGGACCATCAGCATCATTATTACACAACGAGTGAAAATGCTAATGAAGTGGCTTCAACATGGCTAATAGGAGGTGTAACTGTCTAAGGTTAGGTTCAATTGCCAGAAGTTTAAGTCTCAACGATGCCCAAATGAAGTTCAAAAGGGCAAAAGAAGACATTTTTAATTGGATGTTATAAAACAGCACGTTAAACTTTAGCGGATAAAAAGATCAAAGGTTCTTAAAACATGCCACTACTGGTGAATTTTGTTCTGGTGAACTTCTCAAAACCAATAAAACTGACATACTGTGATGCTCATTAGAAAATTAGAAGAGTGTTTTTTGCCATAATACCCACTCATATTACTTGCTGAACCACCTATAACACATTAATGTTCCCAAAACCAAGGGGTTTCCAAAGTCAGTTCTTAAATCAGAAAAAAATTAATCAGAATTACACCCCCCCCAAATGATTCAAGCATCATCTGCATGTGAGTTTTAAATCTCCCATGATTCACTCACACCAAGACCACTCTACACTAAAAGGACAGACAGTACTGGGACAGACAAACCAAACTTTGACTAGTGTCAAACACTGCTGAGTAGGGCTGCAACGACTAACTGACTCAGTCAACTAAAATCATACAGACTGAGCATCTGTCACCACAAGAGCTGGAAGACAACTTGGCCACATCTGCAGCAACATCACTGTGATGTGTGAATGGAGAGCAGAGGTTTATTAGTGTGAGGAGTCTCATACGGACATGGGCTGAGTGTAAAAAGGAGAAATAGTCAAATAGGTCAACCTCAGAACGAGAGGAAATTACAAAAAACAAAAACAAACAAACAAGAGAGAGAATCACTCAACAATGTACAACACAATCACTATATAATAAAATATAATACTTATAATAACAAATAACCACAAGCTACATTTATTTGGTAACTGAGCAATTCATAATTCATGTGGTTGGTGTGGCGCAACAGATAGCACAACTTCCTTGGGCAAGACTCCCAACACTACACTGGTCCACTTCTGTAATACGAGTAACCTTGAAGGTCGCTCTGGATAAGAGCGTCTGCTAAATGTCATAAATGTAAATAATCCAAATAATTGGTTATTCATTTCAATAATCAATCAATTAATTGACCATCAAAATAGTCATTTGTTGCAGCCCTACAGCTGTGTAATTTTAACATTCCTCTGATTGGTGGAGATGCTAAAAATCATGTCAGACCACATTTATGCAATATCCACACCCTACAACACTAAATACTGTACAAGAGATCCTAAAGACACAACGAGTGTGAAGTGCCAGCCATCAAGCACTACTTTTCTTTATTTTGGCTCCAGCCCCTCATGCACACCACAGGAGTTACAAACACAGCTCCAGCATTCTCGACAGCTGTTTCCTTGGGGGAAAAAAGATAAATAACAAGGACAGAGAAACTGTGAGGCAAAACAAACACTGCAGGAGATCCAGAGGTGCTCCTCAAGTGCCTTGTAAATATGTCCCTCGCAGCATGGATGCCAAAGCCCACAGGGGCCAAAGTCAATGGGAGATGGTGGACAAGGCTACTGCATACAGAAGTCATTGCCGCAAGTCAGGTTTTCAGGGAGGAACACGATCAGCAGCTGCACAAACTTTACACAAAAGTACAACAGGGTCACAATTGGCCATCCTGAGGGCCAAACACTATACACTTCCCCTTACCTAGCACACCTGATTAAACACAATATAACTAGCAAGCCCTCAAGTGTTGGGTCAGGCATGCTGGGATAGAGCAGGAGGCCCCAGTAGAACATGGGGTCTCCAGGACTGTCTTCTGCGTACCCCAGCTCTAGCGCTTAGTAGTAAATCAAAATACATGGAACCACAGAACTTTTCCCTGATCTAGATAGCAGATAACACTATTAATAAATGTATGGGGTCACTAAAATGACTGAGCATCCTTGATCTAGATAGCAGCAGTATACCCAAATCCACAGAGCTGACACTGGGAACCCCTGGTCTAGCTACTAGCAATATACCTAAAACACATAGGGTCCACAGAACTGACTTCTGGAACATCTGGTCTAGTCTGTAGAGGTACAGCTAAATATGTGGGGTCCCCAAAACTGACTCTGCTCATAGTAGTAAAACTACATCCATGGTAGGAGTACACCAAAATACACAGGACCACAGAACGTTAGTACTGTGGGTAGCCCTGATCTAGATGGCAGATAACACTATAGATAAATGTATGGGGGTCACTGAAATGACCGAACCCTTGACCTAGATGTAGCAGCAGTATACCTACAGAGCGGACTTTGGGAACCCCCAGCCTAGCAAATACACTTCTACTACATGCACTGGCCTGATTCAGCTAGTAGCAGTCCATATGGAACAGGACCCCTAAATGCAAGGGTCTCCAGAAATGCCTTTGCGAATCTCTGCTATACTGAATAACACTGCCTAAACAAACGGGGTCCCCAGGACTTGTTTTTGGGAAACCCTCCAGTCTATCTGGTAGCAGTGCAGTTAGCTAAATGTGTGGGTCTCCAGAACTGGCTCGGGGACCCTCCTGATCTAGCTGGTAACATTACACCTAATGGCAAATGGCAGTGCTTTAATGCTGACCCAGACTGACTTTGGAAACCCCTGCTCTAGCTAGTAGCACAGCCAATGGCATGGGGTCCCGAGAACTGGCTTAAGGTACCTTTGCTCTAGCTAATAGGTAAAGGTAAAGGTGCACGTATTTGTCACTGTACAGCGAAATGTGTCCTCCGCATTTAACCCATCTGGTAGTGAACACACACTCACACACACACACACACACACACACACATGTGTTAGGGGCAGTGAGTACACACACACACACACACCCAGAGCAGTGGGCAGCCAACTCCAGCGCCCGGGGAGCAGAGAGGGTAAAGGGCCTTGCTCAAGGGCCCAACAGTGGCAGCTTGCCGAGCCTGGGAATCGAACCCACAACCCTGTTATCGATACCCGGCGCTCTAACCGCTGAGCCACCACTGCTCACCACTGCTTTAGTAGTAAAACTAAAGGCATGGGGTCTTTGTGACTGATTTTGGAGACCAATAAATTAGAGGCTTACTGCATGGCAAATGGCAGTGCTTTAATGCTGGCCTAAGCAGCGCACACACACACACACACACACACACACACACACAGCAGGATGCATCCAGTTAATGCAAAAGTCAACTCACTGCCCCACATATGGACTGCATTTACGTCTAGACCTTACATTCAGCCATACTGCTTCTAGTGAGACACTTCTCCAGCCTGTCTCTGCATTCAGCAGACCCACAAACTTTGCTAGCTAGCACCATCTGCACAAGCCCAGGTCACGTAGCCAGCCAGCTAGCTAGCTAGCCAGCCAGCTAACCGTGCAAACCCCCAGTAAATATCAACTTCGCTCACCTTACGTCTCTTACTAGTGCAGGATTTAAGTGTCAAGAAGGTCACCAACCTTTCACTGTCTTTAAAAAAGTAAAAAAAAGTCACTGGGTTGTAAAACTTTACAGTCAGCGGACTCGAATGTCTGCGTTACCGGCTAGCAGCTAGCTAGCTAGCTAACGTTGCTAGCATAGCTAACAGGCTGGATGCACAACTTTTGACGTCTTACAAAACAGTCAAACGTCAGATGAACAGCTGTCACGGCACCGGCCGACCATTAGTCCTTAGTATTGGGAGGAAAACCGTCCACTTTCGCGCTCATTGCTTTTCACCTCTCACAAATTGCTAACCCAGTTGGTAGCGTAGCTAGCTCTTTTTGGAGCTACGCTAGCTAGCTATCTAGCACTAGCACAGGTATCTAGGTAGAGTTGGGGGGTTAGATAGTCTCCGTCGTGCCATTTTAGTCAATTAAGGGGAGATTTAAGGTGTTTATCAAGTTTGTTGTAGTCCAGCTGCTTAACTAAGCCGGGTTTAGTGGGAGAAGTTAGCTCCTAGCACGTTTTATCGGACTTAGTGGAATTATCCGTTCCACCTTAAATGGTGCAGCAGTTCCATTCTGGCGCCTCCGGCGCCAGAATGGAACTGCTGCACCATTTAAGGTGGAACGGATAATTCCACCCAAACCCAACTTCAACCTCGCATAAATCGGCAGGGCCTTGCACTAGTGACCGCCATTTTCACGCAAACTGCACGGAGAGAGTGTGTGTGAGCCACAACAGCTAACCTTAGCTTGACCAGATTAAAAATGCCTGCTTGTTGAAGCTGCTTCGCCTAGCTAAGCTATCTATCTTATGCCATCGACGGCTCTAGTAAACCAGCGCAGTCCCGGGCACAGCTAAAGGGGGAAGGGGGGGTCAATTCTAATAATAATAATAATAATAATAATAATAACAGCAGCAGAAAAGATCAGACAGCTGTGTGTGAGCTCACCGAGTCCGTCGCCCTCCTCTCAGCGGAGAGGTCGCAGTGTGTGTGTTTTCCTGCTGAGCTGCTGAGCTGCTGCTCCTGCTGCTGTTGTTGAGCTGGGTCTGCTCTCCAAGGCTGGACAGACAGCGCTATGGTCTGGCCATATCTCCCCCTCTCCCTCTCTCTCTCTCTCTCTCTCTCTGCGCTGATATCCAGATTCACACACTGCTGCGTTTTTTTTTTTTTGTTCACACCGCAGAGAAACCCTTCACACGTCCAATGACGTCATTTAAAGAGCCAGGTAACCCCTGCCTGACATCAGCTTTACACCCTTCCAAGTAAAATGGCCTATACACTAGGACATAGTAAGAACCCGGAGGATGCTCAGTGCTCTCATATTGGCCCTGGTGTGGTAAGGTAGTGAGGCCCCCTGTAGTGAGGGTAAGGCAGTTTTGATACTAGAGCATGCTGGAGGACGGTCTCGATCCGTGCACCCGTTGAAAGGGGCCGTCCCTTCTGGGGCTCCTTAATGATCTGGCGTGTGTTGTAAGATCAGGAGGTGTGAGCGCACATCTCCGCATCTGTCTGGCCTATGTAGAGTGGGCTCAGCGGCTTTCCCCATCCACCCTGGGTCAGCAATCATCTTGGTCTTGTCTGCTTTAGGGACAGATTGTTGTTGTCCCAGCACCAGGCCAGTAGTACTGCCACTTCCGGCCCAGTAGTGTCATCAGCAAACCTGATGATGCTGGTGGTGTTCTGGGAGGCCACATCGTCATATGTGAGTCAAGAGTGTGAGCAAGTAGGGCGAAGGGCCTTGCTCAAGGGCCCAACAGTGGCAGCCCAGGTATAGAACCCACAACCCTGTCATCAATAGCCTGGCTTAGCCACCACTGCGCCACCCAGTTAGACAGGGAGGGTGCCAGTCCGGGGGGTGAGGAGCTTTTCTGAGGGTCTGTGTGGGAATGCTGTGCTGTAGTCGATGAACAGCATTCTGACATTGGTGTCATTGACCTTTAGGTGTGTGAATGGCCGTGTAGACTGGACTGTGCAGTGCAGTGGACTGGTTCAGACGGTCCACAAACTGCAACGGGACGATAGTCATTCAGGCAGGTCACTGTCTGGTTCTTCCCTGGGATGGGTACAATCGTGGTAGACCTGAAGCAGGTGGGCATCATGTCGGATGTGATGAGCAAACTCCCGGGGATTGTCTTGGCCTGCTGCCGTCCAAGAGTTTGTTCTCCTTAGATTCTTATGCAGATCTGCTGATGGCACAGTGAGCGCTGTGGAAACACCTGTATGTTTCCACTGTCATGCAATTACTCAATTATTTAGTTGCCCATTAAACTTTCGTCATTTTAATAGCAAGCATTATTGTCATTTCTCATTATTAGTACAAGGCAATCGCATGCAGAATCTACCAGAAGTGCAAACAGTAGCATTAAAAGAGTGCCATATATGTGCAATACATGTGAATATAAGGAATATGTCAATATATCTATGGTAAATATGTTACATGGTACAAAGTCTAGGAACCTTGAATGGTACAAAGGTAAGCAGTAAATTGTCAGCATAGCCAATTGTGCTCCATCAGGCTCCGGCTGCTGATGACAGGCAGCATGAAAGGTAAAGGTACCTTTCATGGTAAAGGTAAAGGTGCATGTGCCTGTCACTGTACAGCGTAATGTGTCCTCCGCATTTAACCCATCTGTGGTAGTGAACACACACTCACACACACACTAGTGAACTAGGGGCAGTGAGTACACACACACACCCAGAGCGGTGGGCAGCCAACTCCAGCGCCCGGGGAGCAGAGAGGGTAAAGGGCCTTGCTCAAGGGCCCAACAGTGGCAGCTTGATGAGCCCAGGAATTGAACCCACAACCCTGTTATCAATATCCTGGCACTCTAACCGCTTAGCCACCACTGCCCCGGTATAGTGGTAGATACTGTTATTTTAGGGTAGAAAGGCTACATAGTGTTGCTTTAAGCTTTGAATACTGATGCAGGTAATTTAAAATGTACAAATTGTTTATAATAAAGCCTGAGAGGCACATGAAAATTGCATAATAATTATGTATTTCCAAATGTACAATTTACTTTTTTTTATTTTAATTTAAATCTTTTAAAGGTTTAAGGAACATTCTCTTGATGTGAAGGTTTTTCACTCTCCTACCCTCTTTTACAAACATGCCTTTTTATGCGAGTGGTTTTATGGCATGACATTGCTCAAAGAGCCTTTTGTAGTACCCTTATTTTAAGCATGTTTACCCCAACAACTGCTCGAACTCTACTTCATACTCACCACTTTCACAACAAAAACATTTGTAGAAACAACGACCAGAGAGGATGAGAAATGACTTTCTCCAGAGGGACAGGGAGACGTGTGAATATTTTTTATTTCACTGCATATTTTTAAGACATGTGACAGAGAAAGGAAGACGAAAGTAAAAGGGAAGGGAAGCTTTGGGTAATGAACACAACAATAAACTACCATGACAGAGAGAATTCCTTTGGTCCTCACAAATCATCCCAAAAATAAAACAGAGATATAAATAAAACAGTGGGAATACACTCAAAAACTTCAGAATCCTCCAGGACAATCCCGAGACTGCTTCACTTTATAAGGAGTATTCACTGATGGCCTATAATAGATCTGACAAAAACAACACACTGATTGAGACACGGTGCATATAAATGCACTACAGCCACTGAAATGGCAGGCCCCTAACCATCATTAACCCCTTAAAAGGCCTATGGCCTGCCAGCATGGCGAAAGTGTTAATACAGACTTTGCAATGGAAAAACAAAGACAAGACAACCATGTTCACCGTTAATGTTGGACACAGATGGAATTCGGCCTCCATCTTTAACCCATCTGTGCAGTGAACACACACATACACACTAGTGGTCAAACACACACAGTGACAGTGAGCACATGTGCACAACCATCGCTCAGCGCCTGGGGAGCAGAGAGGGTCAAGGGCCTTGCTCAAGGGCGCTACAGTGGGTTTCAAACCCACAACCCTGTCATCAAATCTAACTGCTCTAACTGCTGAGCCACCACTGCCCCAGAGAACATACGCTGATTGAAGGGTCAGAATCACTTCTGTTTACTCTTTAAACTCCCAATTTCTTTTTTGAGAAACTTTATAGTTAATATTTTATTCATTAATAAACATATAGATCATGAGAACTGTGTTCACAAAGCCCAAGATGTGCCCAATTGTGTTCTTAACAACCGATGCAGCATGGAGTTAATCATTACTATTAGATACAGCTAACAGTACCAGTAATGATGATGGTAGTGGTGGTCAGTGGTACACTCACATAAGAGGAGAAGATGTTTACATTTACATTTAAGGCATTTAGCAGACGCTCTAATCCAAAGAGAGAGACTTACAAAAGTGCTTCACTGTTTACTCAGAAAATACCCTTAGCTAGTTGTACAGACTGGCATCCAAAACATCCCTCTAAGCTTAGATGCTACTAAATAGCATAGTCAGTATACATTACATATCTTGAAAGAGATGGGTCTTCAGTCTGCGTTTGAAGACAGTGAACGACGTACGCATATCAAAGCAAAAAATAAATAAGTATGTAAATAAATACATGAATAAATACATACATGGCTTCACACTCATATCAGTTAACACCTTGTTCATATGCTCTCATTCATTTTAGCAGCTCTTTCTCAGTTTTCACCAGGAATCCATGGCTCTTGTCTTGGCCTCATTTATCCTGGCCATTGGACATTCCAGAAGAGTAATGTCCCAAAAATAAGATGCACAGGAACCAAGGATTCAGACCATGCTTGCAGTATTGCCTTTTTTGGCCGCTGTGAGGCCGGGCCAAGCTTGTTGAGAAACTTAAAGAAAATGAAAAATCTTTGAAGCCCTTTGGACAGAATTATATTCTTAAAACTTGACATGACATTTACTGCATTTGGCTGAAGCTCTTATCTACACAAGACTTACATTTGAATGATGTTACACATATAGGAGAATGCAGGAGTTAGGAGTCAGGCCCAAGGACTCTTATTGGTGTAGTGTGGTGTGCTTGCCAGTACAGGGAATTAAACCCTAGTCAGCATTGTGGAAGACTTGCTACTATGCTACACACACACACACGACACACTGTATATTACTTTTTAATGACTTACGTATTTGCACCTCTAGACCTAAATGTAAATTAGAAAGGGGGCACCCAGATATAAATTGCTGCTGTCACCCAAAAACCGTGTCTCTCTGGTTTTGCTGTTTTTTCATTTTTTGACATAATTTCAATCTAACAGTTGTTCTTTACAACGCTACTTCCTGCTTAGTTGCACAGCACTATGTTGCATATTCGAAGTTGTTGCACTTTACACTTCACAGTTCATCCCTGCATTGTACATTTCTTTTCTATTTTTTTGTGTAAATATTTGTTGCGCATATATTGCTATTTATATATTTGTCATGGTCTCTGCATATATATTTTATACTTTACTTAATTAGGTTATTTTTTTAGGTTATTTTGTTTGTCTTCTTTGCTTATATACTCTACTCTATGTTCTATCCTATTACTTCTTGTAAGCGGACAGTTATCAAAGCAGTTTACTGCTAACTGAACTGTATATAACTATTTATGTGACAAATAAAACTTTGAACGTGGACTTGAACATCTAATCATGAATGGACCAATAGAAATGCTCCAACTTGGAATATTTTTAAATTGACTTCCAATGAAATTTGAGAAGAATTTTATCTCTGTTATATCTGTAAATTTGCAATTTTGGAGATTTGGAGATACCATGGTCTGGTTCACGTACTACAGCTTCAGAAGCATGTTTCTTGCACAGCTGATGAAGGCCATCCATCTTTAACATCCCTTGACAACATAGACCTACTTGTTCCATACAGTGAAGACACCCTAGACATCCTTTTAACACCATTCTTATGTACGCTGTTAAAAGTATGTTAAAGATCCTTGAGGATCGGATGGAGCTTCTTCAGATGAAACTGTGGAGGAACCTCCTAAGGTGCTTTGAGGAGCCTTTAACCTTCACCTTTTTCTTCTAAAAACCTTTTCTTAAAGGTTCCTCAAAGCACCTTAAGAGGTTCCTCCACAGTTTCAAAAGTTCCTCAAGGATCTTAAACTTTTAACAGTGTAGGACTATGTGTAGTTACAATGACAAGTAGATGGCGCCACAGTACCACATTTCAGCAGGTGACATAAATTCTCCACTGTTTTTAGGAGCCAACTTCACAGTCAGTATACAGTAAACATCGGTTCTGCATTCCTCACAGGGGTCGTTAGCACTCCTGTCAGCATGTGTTCAGATTTGATTAAGTGAAGTAATTCAAGCAGTTTGTTTTCCGAGAGCTCTGTCGGGGGCTGTTTCTGACTTAATGCAGATTGCCTCTAAATTATTCTTATCACCTTATATGGCTTGTCTGTACAGGGTTGTAAATACTGTAGGGCTGTACTGAAACCCTAGGGAGTAGAGGACATATTTATTCATTAATAATTAATAATAACTGTGCTGCCATGTTGCACTGATAAGCCTGAATTTATACGTTCTGTGAATAACTAGATTACTGTACACTGTTAAATGGAAAAGGCAACATAAAGGACATCTCTCTCTCTCTTAGTCTCTGTCTCTCTCCCATTCTCCCTCTCTTTCTTGCTCTCTTTTCCTGTTGGTTCGCAGATGTACAGCATATGGAGAGTTCTGTCTCCTTCTCACCCAAATTCAAATTTTGCATGAACAATAAGTGACTTTTATGGTCAGCATAACTCGCCTGCTTGTGTTTTTGATCTTTCGTTATAATTCTTTGCTCTAGCCCATGATTAATGAGCAGTGGAACTGCTGAACAATCTGGACACAATCATGTGTTCTTCATGCAACTCTGCCATTAGTTCATTCTAGAGGTCTGTTACGTTTCATTGGCAGTTCTAGCAAACGATACCTTTTTGGCACTGCCAACAGCTCGCAAGCTGAGCTGGTCTCTGACCATTCTCCTTCACACCTTGCCTTGGGAGGCCCGTTGCAACGTCGAGGAAGCTGGAGTAGATGTTTCATTCCTCTTCACTTTTACCAAAGGCACCCCATGAATATAGACTGCAGGGCCTGCTGTGTGATGGAAATGAGAATAAGGTGCCACAGTTGGCAAGTCACACATTTGGCAACAACAAAAAAGTAATGTCTGGCAATGAATTGTGGGACGTCCCCAAGAGAGAGAGATGATTGGAGTCTGCGGCTGAGTGAACTTCCTTAGAGGGGGGAAATGCAGTGGGGTAATGACAGCAAAGGGAAGAATTTTGATTTGCAGATTTAGTGAAAAAAGATAATGTGGGATGAGAGGAAGTGAGTGAAAGCGTGTTGAGAAGGAAGGCTGTGGAGTCTTTGGTGGGTCTCAAGAGCCTGAGTGAAAACGACAGAAACGGGATAAACCTACAGTATCCAAACGCGTAAAAAGAGCTCAGTGATATTACAGTAGACATCACAGCTATTAGGACAACTAGCACTGATAGACATGTTATAACAGAGGCAAGTTAGTGTTGAAGTTGGTGTTTGGTCACAAATGCCTTGGTCAAAAAATCAAGCTTCTTCAAATGGTTCTTGGAGCGATTCCATAGAAGAACCACTTTAGTTCCATAAAGATCCATGTTCACACATCTCTATTACAAATATGTGACCTCTTTCACCAACATATCCTAAGAATTTCTTCTTAAATGTGTTCATGAAGAAGTCCTAACAGAAGGTCCATGTCAGATTCATGAAGTGTTTTTAAACCACAGAATTGTTCTCAGCTCTGCTCTTATAATGATGCATCCCACTGACCTCGTAAACTGAACAAATCCCAAATAGAAAAACTCTGAATGCTGCTATCCTTGTGAAAACTGTGTTGTGTGGATTTTAAGGAGAAATTTCTTCATAAGAACTGAGGCTCACGGGTCTTTATGGAACTAAAACGGGTTCTTCTGGTATTTAAAGCACCTTTTTAATAAGTGTAGTGAACTGAAATCCTCTTAAATCTGGTCCAGCTATATTATTGATTGCTTCACATTTTCACTGAAAATATTTCATATTTTTATTTTTAAAAATCAAAATAAAGCCGTTTAAGCCGTTTAGTAATTAGTGTAAATTAAAGCTTGAAAAGCTAGTAAATATACCAACTGAGATAAAATTACTTTTAAGCAATAAAAAAACAGAAATATGTTTAATAATATTATTATATACATATAGCAGTCTCCTACAACAGATATTCTCACTAGAATTAAGAAGTTTTTACTTGCCCAGATATCAACTGTCTTGCAGTTAAATATGACTGAGCCCATGATCATTGTCTTTCCTTTATGATGTTAAACCATCATGGTACCATTAAGGCCAGATTATGGCTTTGTCCCCACATACTCTGCCTCCCATCCACCACTCCAGTTACCCAGTGATAATTCCATGAGAGCTTGCAACAGAATTTCTCTGTTCATTCTTCACAAAACATCTCAATGGAAATAACCATGATCGTTGTCTTTCCTCTAAGATGTTAAACCACACCTCAGGTTTAAGGTTACTGTGTTCAGTCAAGTGAAATGCCAGCTTTAATACACATAAATTGGAACCATGTTTTGTCTTGATGAACTCCTTTGTTGCATTGGGAAATTAGTTTTGTGTGTTGTTGTTTGTTGCTAGTCTGCATAATTACAAAAAAACATGCACTGACTCTTGTAAAAAAAAATAACAACAACAAACGTACAGATGGGTCCATTGTAGCGCCTGCCATGCACGGTTAAATGTTTTATGGCATATTTATTCACACCATATAGCAACTGAGGTACTACGCTCCAAATCATCTATAAATTGTATCTCACTCCAGTTATTGGCAATAAAGACTTTCTTTGTTATCAGAACAACGCACAGATGGATTCCATAAGAAGTTCATTTTCATCTCATTCATCCATGAAACTTGTTCCAGAACCTTTCTGCAGCCTCCAATCTGTACTTCTTGATTCGCCTGCAATTTGTTGTTCCCGAAATAGATGAGAGATGTGAGCTTTCTGTAGTTTTTGCAATTCTAATGACAATCCGTCCAGGAAAACATCAGAGTATGCGTGTGTGAGTGTGTATGAATGTGTATGTGTGTGTGTGTGTGTGTGTGCTGGAAGTTGTTTGTGGTTTCAACTATGGAGGCCTCAATTGAATCCATTCCAGAGATTCCAGGAATTAGAATTTGAGAATTGCTTTCTATGACAAAGATCCTGAATTAGATCTGTTCCCTTTGTAACAAATTAGCTTTTATTATCCTTTGCTTGTACAAAGCCTTGAGAAAGTATTTTCCCATATTTCCTGTAGTTTGGCGCATCTGTCAGAGTGAATGGTTACAGGAAAAAAGGGCAAGCATAAGAATCTGAGCCTCTTAGACTTGTTGGGTTTTCTGATATGCTGTGGTCAGTACCTGCCGTTAGTGGTTTAAGAAAAGACAATCAGAGAACTTCAGACAGGGTCATGGACACCTAAGTCGCATTGCTGCGACCCATGGACACCCCAACTCACAACTTACAGGACTTAAAGGGTCTGCTGCTATCATCTAAAGGGGTCCAGGTACCACAGGACAGTTCCAGACGTCTTGTGGAGCCCATGCCTCAAATGCTAAGATCTTTTGCGACAACACAAAGGGGATACCTTAGGTTAGCCAATCTCTGAAACTACCCAGCCGACATGCTCATGTGGGGCTCATATGGGTGAAACTTGGGTTAGGTGGGTCCCAGATGGGCATAGGGGCCTCAGTGGGATTTTACTTGTGTTGTTAATGGGACTTCCCAGTTGTGACAAACCCACTTGTTACAGCCCACTCTAATATGTGTACAACCTAAATTGGGCCCATGTTTAACCCCTCCTGATCCCATCACTGACCCTAGTAGGCATCCATATGTGGAGGCAACATAAAAACCCATGGACAAAAGTTTCTGTTTACCAGTTGGGCTGACCATATAGGCATGTTATCTGGGTATAAGGTCAACTTGCAGCAGGATGCCCCCCTCCCTCCCGCCATCGTCTTGCACATTTTCCATTTGTCTTCCAATAAACATTAAATCAACACTTCAAAACTATTGCTGTCCATTTGGCAGTAATTACCACATGTAGATGTTTGTGAATCATCTGTTCTATTCCCTTCAGCAAAGTGCACTACTTTCCCCCTTAGTTTGTATTTATTTATTTATCTTGGATACTCTAGAACAATGGTTCTTTATGTGGTTAAAGGGTTTCCTCTCTACACTGGAGAAGCTATTGTACATGATTCTTCAACTGACCTTTTTAAAATGCTTCTATATAGCACTAAAATGGGTTCAAAGACCCTTTTGTGGTACCATCAAGGCCAGATTGATCTCCTCTGGTACTCCTGAGCATTAGCTCTGTATACTCTGCCTATCCCACACCACTGATGCAGTGATAATTCATGCAGTGATAGTTCATTCTTCACAAAACCTCTCAATGGAAATGACATTAGCTCCTCAGCGAGCCTGGTCAAGATCAGCTGAGGATGCCAGCGAGAGGGCATTAGCTGGTTAAGCTTGTTAAGATCAGTAATGTCACATTGTGTTTAGAAATAGACAGTTATTAATTTTGTCCATGTTTTACTCACAGATAATACACTGTTCTAAATATAATTAGATCCACATTCTGCTACAACATCAAAAAGTAACATATTTAGGATACATTTGGAA
Organism: Salminus brasiliensis; assembly: GCF_030463535.1. NCBI lineage: Eukaryota > Metazoa > Chordata > Actinopteri > Characiformes > Bryconidae > Salminus > Salminus brasiliensis. The sequence continues at coordinate 10,021,100 of NC_132882.1, read as the reverse complement.
GACATCCTCATAAGGCACATGGGACTACTACTACTATTTAGAATTACTGCTGCAATTTTTGCCTAATTCCCACTGATCCTCACTGTTACTGGGGGTCAGTTGGCAGCTGTCTTACTACTGATGTACTACATGTACTACAGCCTAGTGTAAAACTGTAGTTAAGTAAGGGTGTAACGGTACACCTACACTCTTCAAAATAAAAGTGGCTCAAATGGTTCTTTGAGTGACACCATAGAGGTGAAGGTCCACAAAGAGCCATGTTTGTAAAATAGATATGTGAGTGTGAAGAACCTTAAAATCAAGTGAAGGTTCTTTAAACCATTAAAAAGGTTATTTATAGAGCAATTCTGTGAATGAATAATATTTATGCCACGATGACAAATGCACAAGTACATCCAATCAACCACATGGGGTACCACAGCAACCACCTGAGACACCATGTCCTTAAGAACCCTTGAAGAACGCCCTCTTCAAAAGTCTACTATAGCAGGAGTCTTCTCTGCTTTTATCTGTTGGGTCCAGTTTTGATGGACTGCTTCTGGGTGTACCAGGAGCAGTCAGAATGAATGGTGTCAGATTTCCCCCATTCTTATTCTTATATAGTGAAATGATTTAACACTGAAGTTTCTATTGTTGCCAACATAAACTGAAATGGCTTTCTTGGCATTTTGAGCTCATGGGATTATATATCAAACATGTACGTTTGCATTATTTCCTGTTATTCTCATCCTGTCATGTTTGATTAATTTATTTGCAAAGTACAGCTTCAGTCATGCACAATCACATCAATCAGGCCTATGAAGAAATGTAGCCTCAACAGAAAGCATGTCTTTGGCAAGAGCAAGACCACAGAGCGCATGTCTCTGTCATGAACGAGAAGTCCGTACAGCATGGAGTCGACGTGTCCCGCTGCGCTGTCAGCTGTCTCTATATCAACTTGGAGCGAGCCTGCGATGTGTGGTAGACTTGCGCAAATTCAGGGAGTCAGCTCTTCGCAGGCTTAACTTTTTCATTCCTGTGGACATGTGTCATAGTGGATCCTTTCATTCGTTATTCAGCTGCATGGATTGAAAAACACACAAATAATCCTTTTCTATGGTTCCATTGGCATCTAGTAAGAAGAGCGCATCTGGAAGCATTATTCACTGACAAACCGAGCCTTTTCTTGTCCTTGGGAAAGAATATATTTTCCAAAAATGCATGAATTATTTAGAGAGGACTAGCAAAAACAGGTGAAACTGTCTAGCTTGCAGTCACATGGATTAACGAAAGACAAATGAATTTAGGGGGAAAACTGATTGCAATAGATCATTATACGTGTAGAACAGTCTCAAGTTTTAACAGGAATTAATGACGCTCTTTGACGAATACACAAACACAAAAGGCAATAATTGCACAGCAAGCAGCATGCACTACTGAAACCACGTTACGTCTGTGTTAACTCGATAGTATCTTCTTGTGTGACTATCCTATACAAACTACTGTTCCTTATCACACCTTTTTTTACAGCAAACTGTGCGCTGCACCATGTAGACCAATGACAGTGGAAAACAAGGGAACATGGGAAATGAACCCAAAACATGTTGTCAAATTTGCAACCAGAGTCTGTTCAGTAGAGAACAGAGGTGGAGCAAGACTCGCCTACTCATTTGGTAGACCTGCCCCCTTCTCCCAGACCAAGTGTGCCTCAGACTTTCTTTGTTGAGCTTACAGTATAGAAGCAGAGCAGATTTCTCCCTGAATTCCCCCTGTTTTTCCAGTAGTACGATGTACCAACAGTAAACATGCAGCTCATGTAAGTTCCACTACAACTCAGCTACTCCATGTAATGAATAGAAAGGGCGCAATGCAGGTGCTGCAGATGACCGGCCTCTCCCAGCCAAGGCTGGCAATCACTTCATTCCTAAGTGTAACCCGACTTCTTAGGATAGAGCAAAGGTAAAGGGTAAAGGTTTAAAAACTGATTTAAAAACGTGCCAATATTAGATGAGATGTTAAATGTGTTTGTCATACAAACATATAGAGATAAGCAGAGCTACACATCATACTGCAACCAGCCAACAGAGGCACTAGACCAGTGGTTGTTCCACCTCTGATGTAACTCTGATTCTGATTCTGTGGATTTTCTGCTGGACAGCTTTAATGCAATAGTTGTTAGATGAGATTGCACTGGTCAAGTTAAAACCCTGTCATTCCCACAGAGAGCACCATGGAGAAATGCTATTAAAAGTAAAAAAAAAAGTATTAAAAAATATAAAAAGAGAGAATATAGGACAACTGAAAGCAGAAGATCTTTAAATTCTCCAATGTCCAATGTTCAAACACAGGCTTTGCTATTACAATAGAATAATATGCAAAGCCAGGCAGTCCTGATTCTTTAGCATTATCAATTATAACATTAACAACAGCAAAAGTGTCTTTGCCATTATTGACAAAGTAACAAACTCACCTACAGATATAACCCTGAACTACAGTTAGGTTAGTCTTATATAACCCCAGGTTAGTCTTATTAAACCTTTAATGCAGAAAGGCTTATTATACACTAAGATGTATTACTTAGTGACTACAGAGACTTCTGTACGAACTGGTGTGGCTGTTCTCTGGTTAATATAAGTTTTTTAAGGGGTGAACAGTGATATTGTTTATTGATACAGTGAGTGGCCTCAAGTCAACCACATGCAGTCTTAACACGTTAAATAAAAAAAAACTGTTAACACGTAAAAAAAAACTGTGTTTAACTTAACTGCACAGGACATAGGACTACTTCAGATAGGGAACACCTCTTTTCCAATCTCGTTAAAACTGCAGTTGTGAAGCTTCTCTTAGAAAAGAAAAATCTAGACGCAACTCCATTTCATTGGAAAAAAAACTGAAAACAACAATCATCTTAAAGCAGCTGCAAGTTTTCTACCTTTAGTTTTCTGCTTTAATTAAGATCAGTAATGATATTAGTTTTAAATAAAGATTCTGAAAAAATGTGACAATGATTTTTTTCTACTTAAAGGCTAGAATTACTTTGTTAAAATAGCAAGTAATGCTTCTGAGAGCATGCCAGTGTCCTGCGGTGTACCCATGGGTTCAATTTATGGGCCACTCTTACTTAAGCATTACATGCTTCCTCTTGGCCAGATCCTACAACAAACACTATGCGATATCTTACCACAGCTATGCAGACAAAACTCAGATTTATTTGGCCCTCTTCCCAAATGACTACGGCCCCCTTGACTCACTTTGTAAGTGTCCTGATCACATCACCAACTGGATGAATAAAGAAGAAAGAACTGAGCCTATTTCATTTGAGCACAGCAATAAAACGGCTCTAGTTACGTCCAAATGTAGCTGCCAGAGTTCTCACTAGGAGCAGAACACATTACTTCCCCACTGTTAAATCCGTACACTGGCTACCAGTATGTTACAGAATACACTTTGAGGTACTACACTACATGGACAAAATTATTGGGACACCTACTTATTCATTGTTTCTTCTCAAATCAAGGGTATTAAAAAGAGGTGATCCAGCCTTTGTTGCAGTAACTGTCTCTACTGTCCAGGGTAGAAGGCTATTCTATTGGCAGTGCTTCTCAACAGGGACTAGACAAGCTGTGTGTGTACATATGCACATCTGTTTTAACCATGGGTGCAACTTAAAGTAGCATGTGCATCCATTAAAGAGGCTGTCCACAAATGTTTGGACATTGAGTGTATTACTGGTCTGTACATTGTGTAATGGTGTTAGACCCAAGCTGAACTCTCAGATCTTTAGACACTAGTCAGTTAGTTGGTTGAGTGTGAATGGTGCATTAATTGAAATGAAAGGCTTAGTTTCACCAAAAATGAAGGAAATTCTTTTTTATGATATGGGTTCTTTAATATTTGTCAACAAGCATCCTATTGCTTAGATTGTAGAGATGTTATACACTTTCAAAATGCAGCTGACTATTACCATTACATATATTACACATTACAATATGTATATTTGTATTTAAACATTATTTGGATTAGATTATTATGTTTAAATGGTAAAAGTATCCCAGTTAGGTGTAGAATTCAGAAGTTCCCCACCAGATGACAATCAGAAATTATGATATAATCATTATTTAATAGAAATAATTAAATGTGGTTTAGCAGTAAAAGAGTTTATACACTGGTATACATATAAAATACATTTTACATCATTTAAATTAGAAATATATTCAGAAATAAACAAGCTTTCTTAATTATCAAAGAGACAAAGCCAAACCCTTTTAAAAGCAAAGTCTGTCTGAAATCCAAGATACAGAAAGAGCAGAGTAGTCACACAATCATCAAACTTAGAGACAGATTTTAAAAGAGAATTCATACATTATGTAAAAAGCCACATATTCACTTGGTGCCCACTTTACTGTGTTGTGGATTTTATTTTGAATGGACCTAACTGCAGATGTTTAACTTAACAATCTACACTTAATCATCCATAATGATGAACATGGGTTTGTAAATTATTAACTAAAATCTCTTACTTACAAAAGTACTCAGGCCCACCAGACCATGGTGCATCCAGTTTGCGTTGATAATCATTAGGGTGCGTCTAGAACTCAGTTGGAGTCCACCTGTTACAATCTGAATGGATTAGACGTACAGTAGTTTGGAAAAGCACAAGTTATTCTGCTGTATATCAGATATTCACAATAACGGCCCACTTGAGCTTAATGGGATCAATGTGACCCAAAAAGAGCAGACGTAGTTTTTGTTCCCTTTGTTTTGCAGCTATTTCAAAATGTACAAGCTTTCAGCTATTTAAACCAATCAAAGATGACCAATTTAAATATCTCATCACAGCTAATAAGTGCTTTCTCCAAATTCACCAAAATGACACTTTTAATGACGTCTCAGAATAATTCAACCTCAAAGCTGGCCAATCTGCTGGTAAATTAACTCATCATAACTAATTACATGGAATATTAATGAACATGTGACTTGTGTGAGTTTTTGTACAGTAATAATATGTGTTTGTTGTTGACAGCTTCAGAAGTTTCACACTTTGGGGTATAGCACACTTCTTCTGCTTGTTTTGCTCCCCACCAGTGTTCATCAGAAATGGAGAAGACCATTGTTTCTACAATCTGGTTGTTGAATGAAGGTGTTTTAAAAGGCATGTTAAAATATTGGGCTCTTTTCTCACTCACTTTTTAATTACTGTAAATGTCTAGATTTCTAAATTTCTAACATTTATAAAGTTTTTTTTTTATTAAAAGTAAATTTGTTTGCTTGTGAAGTAAGGAAAAAGTAAAACAACTTGTGTGCTCAAATAGAAGGAGCTGCTCATTTGGAAAGAGATAACACTTGGTAAGAAATAACACTCATTTACTGTGTTAACCTGTTTTACCTACTTATAGAATCAGAACGTGTGAATTTACTTAGTGAATGAATTTACTTAGTGAATGAACTTAGTGGCTCCTAATCAGGAAGCCAACCCCAGTTCCTGAGACCAACCCCAGCTTATCCTTTCCTCACTCTCCTCAGCCAACCCACATATTCATTCTTACCTGTGTGTGTTTGTGTGTGTATTCTACAAGCAGAAAGACAGATATAAACAGGTGCAATGTTAGAGGAGTTAATTATAGTGAGATCGTCTGGGCAGATCCTTAATGGGACTGTCAATTAGAGACTGTAATTAATGAAACACTTCCTTCCACTCAGTGGCTCTTAATCTAGAAGTCATATCCAGTTGTGTATCCTTTTGTGTATTTTATATATATATATATATATATATATATATATATATATATATATATATATATATATATATTAAACAAAAAATAAAACTGTGTTATTGACTCTGCCCTAGCATACAAAGCCACAGATACACTGAGGTAGTCGGGCTAGGACCAGGTTTGAGCTAGAAGTACACCGCAAAAATGCCAGACTCGGCCCAGATCAGGCTCATTATCAGTTCCAGCGGTGGGCCAGCATGGCTTATCCAATTTCCTACCACTTCCCCACCACACTCTCCCTGCAGATCCTTCCCACAGAAGAGGATAGAATCAGTGTACATGTAGAAATGACTGCTCTTTTTTATTAAATAACACATAACTTACATACATAGTGTGTGAAGTCCAATACAACGCAACAAGCACATTAATAACTGCTTTTCATACAAAAATACAACTACAGCAATATTCCCCTCCAAATAATTATTCTCAGTACTGACAGCTGTGCCCTTCTTTAACTATCTCGTCTTAATTTGGCAGTAAACCAATCGTTGAGTTACATATTTTAAGCGTTCCAGACCATTTCCTGATGAAATAGTATATACATATTATTATATTTTCATTTTAAAATTCAATTGGGAAAGAAAAACTGTCAAACAACCCAAAGAGAAGCAATGAGGTGGCAGGAAAGCACTTTGCAACAACAGCTGAGTTTTCCCACTTGCAAACAGCCACTAATCCTCTTGGCTTTAGCCATTTGTGCAGTGTGCACTCTTCCAATCAGTCAACAGGTGCCATTCAAGCTCTTGATAGCAATAAAACCCTGTAAAGGAAGGTTGTAGAGGACTACAAGCATAGTCACCAAAAGCATAATGACCCAAACAGCCTGATAGTAACATCCAAACACACTTTGACTGAATGATGTGTTTGTTGTGTGATCAGACCTAATAATCTCAGTGTTTTCTCCACACTCTTTGAACAGTTAAGAGCTTAAAGAAATGAATATCTGAATAATAAACAGCTGACCATGTCCCACACATTTCCTAGGCACTCACAACTGTCACTGACATATGCATTTGGTCAAATTCTTCTTTAGAGATATTCAAGAAGGACTGGGAGGCCCTTTGTCTTGGTCAGGTCTGTCAGTATAGACATATAGTATAGACTCATAGACAGTCTTTGGTGGGATTTGAGGAAGGCGGTTGCAGCAGCAAACCCAAGCATATTAGTGAACTGGGGGCCACTGACCATGAGAAATGGGCTAAGATATGCTAAGCTCAGGAATGCTGCCAGAAGCTGGTGTCTGGCTATGCATTAGTTTGCAGCAGGTCATAAGAGCAGAGGGTCTCTACTAAATACTAAAGATGCTCGTCATGAAGGGGTTGAATATTTCTGATACTGCAGTCATCATTAAGAGTGGTATTTGTGTGGATTCTGGAGAATGCACTTGTTCTATTAGTTGTGTTGAGATATTGAAGACAGATGAAAGTTTGTACATTTTGCTAATTAACCTAATTTGCAGTGGGGGTTAAATCATTTTGCTAAAAGCAGAACAAGGCAGAGGTGTTTTTTTCTTGTCTAAATTGATGTCAAATATAATTTTCTTTCTTCTGGTTCTTCATGGTTTTCATTCAAAGTGTTGAAAGCTATTTGAACTGAATAAAGGCAGTTTACACTGCACATTTTCCCATGACAAATCATTGTTCACAGCACTCCCTTCCTAGCTTCTCTAAGGAGAATGGGCACTTCCCACAATAGAAAAACAATATTACTCTGCCCGAGGCCTTCTAGGAAAATAAGGCAGATTGGGGGAAAGGAATTGTTCAGTACCGTGTCAGATGGAACAGCTGTGAGTGAAGCTGAGATTCAACCAGACGAGCAATACTGCACTCAACGTTTACATAGGCCATAAACCATAGCCTAATAATCAGCAAATCTGCTTTGCTTTGTCTGTCTACTGTGTGTGTGTGTGTGTATGTGTGTATACGCATATTATGTGTGTGTGTTTTTAGGTCTTTTTCTGGCAGTGGTGGCCCAGTCTCCAGCAGTAGCAGACGGTGTTGAAGAATCGGCAGTGGCAGGAGGCGCAGGGGTCACAGCAGCGCGAGTGAGGAACACAGCTTTCAGACACTCTGGAGCAGCGAGGGACCGCCAACATGGCATTCACATGGGGGTTCTAAATTGAATACACACACAAACACACATATATTTATTCACAAACAATTGTTTTTATACATTAACAGGGTAAGAGGACCCCCCTAACATTCTTTAACTATGAATAAATGGCATCTACAGTGTCTACACTTGGTTGTGAGTGTAAGAGAGTAAGTTTGACTTGACCCAAAATGCTGTCTTTAGCATAGTAATATTGTACATTATTAAATATGATATTATTTATATAATTTAAATTATTAATTAACATGCACTTTTTATAATGTTTGTATGTGAGTTTTGTACTTTGGCAGAGTTACATACAAACTATTTCTAACAATAATAATAATAATAATAATAATAATAATAATACATTCTAATTAATTAATAATAAATAAATAATTCAATAATGATGATTAAAGTATTACTTTGCGCTTACCAAATAACTGGTAAAGCAGTAGTATGTGAGAATTGGTATGTCTTGCTACTGGGCTCCCCCTACAGTTCTCCCATGCTGTGACCCACCCTTTAAGGGGAAAACATTTCTGGACAAGCTGAGCGATATACAATTATCATTTCCAGATTCTCCACAGTTATGTAGAGCCTGGAGTAGCAACGACAGAGACGCTATTATTATTGCCACAAAACCACCACAAACAATAATAATAAATAGTAACAATATAAATAAAATCAAAATAATCACAATTAGGGATGCACTGATACTACATTTTCCTTTACAATACCAATTCTGAATCTCCTGATACAGAGTACCGATACCAATACCAATATAGACGGCCATAAATCCTGATGTTCCACATTATTTTTTATATATAATATATTTATATATTATTATAAATTATTTATAAATATATATTATTATATATATATTTATATATTATAGGTTGTACCATTTTACATCTTCTCACAAATAAGATATAAGCTTGAAATAACAGCATTTACTGATTGAGGAACTGCACATTTGACAAGTTTCAGAGCTGTGAAAAAAAATGGCCACAATGCAGAAACATGTGCAGGCAGGGAAGCATAATAAACTTCACCAAACAGCTTTTAATTGGTGTATAAAATTCACCATTCATTTTAGAGCAGTGAAAAAAATGCTAGTTTAGAAACAAAAAATTTCCTTTAAACAAGCTGCTTAAACTCAACTTTTGGAAACAATAAGTGCTGTAACTGCTTTTACTGGTTGTTTAAATGTTTGGTTTCATAAAGTCTGCAAACGGCAAAAAAAATATATTATATATATGCTCTCAAAATGAAGAACCTGTATTAGTGTTATTACATGTGCTCTAACCAAGCACTTTACTAGGAGCCCTATTCTATTCTTTCATGCTGAATATATATATATATATATATATATATATATATATATATATATATATATATATATACACACACACATATATATATATATATATATATATATTCAGCATGAAAGAATTCCTGGAAATTCAGATGGATTTGTGCACACAATCGTGTCAACTTGGACCAGAATCTCTCTTGTGGAATCCATGATATAAGGAATTCAAGCTGCTGTGAAAGCAGGTAGGAAGGAACGTCCTGGTATTAGAATAGGGCTCCTAGTAAAGTGCTTGGTTAGAGCACATGTAATAACACTAATACAGGTTCTTCATTTTGAGAGCATTGCCTTCAATCCTAGCAGAGATTACGGGGCTTTATGTCAGCTTTGATCTGTCTCGTAGAAAGTTTACAGCCTCTGTTTCCTGAGATTACTTCATATCATAAGACAGCAAAAATAAATCCCTCTCAATGGAGGCTACAGCATTTTATTAGATATATTAAACTAAGCTCAACATGGGCCGTCATCACATATGGACTACAGAGCAAAACAGGAAACCAAGCTCATTTCACAAAAATTACAAAATTATGCTCTTACATAAGTATAAGCAGGTTAATGCAGTGAGCTTATGGCCATATTCAGTATGCCCCACTATGTGAGCTTTTAGTATCTGAACATAAGCTGACAATGAGCAGGTGCTCACTGAAAGATACCTATCGTGATCCTGGTACTTTACTTTTTTACAGGCAAGTGCCTAAAATCATTTTCAAAGTTTCAAGGTCATTTGGACTATGATAATATTGTAATATACAGTCATGTCATAAGTATTTAGACAGTGACGCAATTGTCATTGTCATTTTGCCTTTGTAAACCACCTGCATGTATCTGAAACAAGCAAATTACACAATTTATCAGTGTGAGTGATTGCAGGAACATTAGGGGTGGCCAAATCAACTATTTGGTACATTCTTAAAAAGAAGAAATGCAATGACAAGCTTAGCAACACCCTCAGACCTGAAAGACCAATAATGTTCAGGTTCAACTAAAGTTCTACATTCAAGTAGATGAATGTAGAAACCTGTGCAACATTTAGTCAAGTCAAGAACACTCTTGAAGAAGTCGGCGTATAATTGCCCAGACCTGTAAAAACGTCTGGAAAATGTTACTGTATTTATTTTTAAGACAGTATTTTAGATGCCTCTAAGGCGTAGAAGTGTCTGCCCCGTCGACTTGTCCAAGAATGTGTTTTCTAGCAGCTAAAACTGAAACATGGACTGAAACAATGCAAGATTTGATTAGTGGTTTCTGTCAGTAGTGGTCGCCCTCACAGTGAGTGGGCCCTGTGGGTGGTCTTTAAACTAATATAGAAGATGAAATTAGGCGTATAAAAGCAGGATCATTTTGCACATCATTTAGAGTGTAATGCAGTAAACATGTAAAAAGCCTTTTAGGGCTCTATCCTTTTATGGGGCTTACATATTGTAGAGGATGCTCATGTTTTCATTATTACATTTACATTTACATTTACGGCATTTAGCAGACGCTCTTATCCAGAGCGACTTACAAAGTGCTTTGCTATTAACCCAAGAAAAGCCTTAGCTAGTTACTATTATTACTTCATTATTATTATATACAAGAGGCTTATTAATTAAATGTATTTTTATTGTTTAAAAAATGTCAGACAAGCTCAGAGTAACATTGAAAAAAATGGCAAAAGGGCAAAAAGGGTGTCCCTGTTTATCCTGTGCACTTTCATCATTATTTTGGCTGCACATTGCAAAGCAACTGGTTTTTACAGATTTTGTCCCCATAAGAATGAATGGGATTCACCTGTTTGTGCACCCTTTATCATCACAATTATACAAATACACTGGTAACACCCAACAAACCACAGCAACCCCTCGAGACATCATAGAAACCACCTGGAATACCATAGGAACTGCCTGCCAGCACCTAGTAACACCATAGCAATCACCAAGCAAAACCATTTCAACTGCCTTAGCATCCATCTGCAACTCATTCGTCTCATTCGAAAAGCATTCGTCTAGCAACCACTACTTCATAGCTAACTAGCAACACCCTAACAACTGCTCAAAAACACCACAGAAACCACCTGAAGAACCACAGCAACCGGCAAATAACACCATATCAAATTCCTTAGCATCCATCTGCAACTCTAAAGCATTTGTCTAGCAACCACTACTTCATAGCTAACTAGCAACACCCTAACAACCGCTCAACAACACCATAGAAACCACCTGAAGCACCACAGCAACCGGCAAATAACACCATATCAAATTCCTTAGCATCCATCTGCAACTCTATAGCATCCATCTAGCAACCACTTACTAGCTACCTAGCAACACCCTAACAACAGCTCAGCAACACTATAGAAAGAACCTGAAACACCATAGCAACTGCCAAGCAACACCATAGCAACTGCCTTAGCATCCATCTGCAACTCTATAGCATCCATCTAGCAACCACTTACTAGCTACCTAGCAACACCCTAACAACAGCTCAGCAACACTATAGAAAGAACCTGAAACACCATAGCAACTGCCAAGCAACACCATACCAACTGCATTAGCATCCATCTAACAACCACTACTTCATAGCTACCTTGCAACACTCTAACAACCGCTCAGCAACACCACAAAAACCAACTGAAACACCACAGCAACCACCTAGCACTATAGCATTGGGGATAAATACACAGTTATTTAGCAAATTCAGGAAAGTTAACGACATCCTCTGCAGGATTTTTCATTTCTGGACCTGAATTTGCCACTTCTGCTGGCTGGGTTGCTAACAGATCCTACGGAATGTGGAATGTACCTTGCAGGTACTTGATAAGGGAAAGCAGTGAGCAGCGCACCTGCTTGAAGAAAAGGATCTCTTTACTTGTCCTAAGATACTGCACTCTGCAAACATCGGCTACCTGAACGCAGTCTAGCAAAGCTGCTGCTTCACGTTGCATTTACTGCCTCTGGTTTCCAGAATACATTCCAAGATGTCTGAAATAAGGTCTCAGCACAGAAAGCAGAGCTCTAACCCTGGATATTAGTGAAATTCCGGATATTCCTGCATGGATCACAGTAATGAGTAATTAGTCACTTTGGGGAATGCACCACAGCTGGCGGTTATATTTGTAGCTGATTTGATTAGCTGATTTGAAGTTTTTTTCTGTAGGTTTGTACAAAATGTACAAGACACAGAAGCACGATAAACAACTGGTCAGTTGATTCAGTGGGGAGAAAGATCTGTGTTTCATTTGCCTGAGGCCATGAGGGGCATTCCTTTCAGTCACCTCTAAAGCCAGAGTTGCATTATAACACATAGAGCCTACCTCCTCAAAATAATCTCATTTTCTTTTTTATTCTTGGACATAGTTAATGTAGTTTTACTACAGAGTGGTAAATTTAATATAACATAAATTAGCTTACCGTTGCTCGTAATCTGTGATACTCCATGACACCTCTTCTGGCAAACAATGTCCGTGGTTTCGCCTGATTCCATATATCTGAGGGGAGAAAGAGAGCAACACTGACCTCTCTGCAAGCTCTCCCAAATTAAACTAGGAATACACTTTGGAGCAAAGCCATGGAAGAACCGCTTTCACTTACGAAAAGAACATTTTAGAGCGTGGTTCTTCTGAGAGCCATGTGTGTAAATGTGCATAAGTGAGTACTATTTTAAAGTTTACCCCCATAATAAGCTTTGCAGCTTTAAGGGGTTAAAGAACCTACTAAACCATAGGCCTAGAAAACAGGATTGTGTCAATATGGGAATTGTGGCCTGGAGCCGATATACAGTACAGTTCATGTACATATCTACTGGTTTTTATCAATACTAATACATAGCATTAATAAGATATGGACATCGTGACGTAACATCTGTCTGGATTGGTATCACAGAGAAAAGAAATCTAACATTTTAATAAATGCAGTAAAATAACAGATACACAAAAGATCATAAAAGATACTGAAATAGCAATTTAATCTAAACATCTGTCTGATGCCAATAAAACCTTAAGCAATTATCTGCTGATACTGATATGATTCCCATATTATTGTGCATCCCTACTAGAAAAAATACAGCCTGTAAAAGTCTGTGTGAGGAACATGATAATTCAAATGATTTACTGACTGGGATTATCAGAGACATCATAATCAGAGGGAAATTAGCAAATATTACTTAAAACTATTAGCAATTCATCCTGAAATACCTGGATTTGTATTGACATTACAGTATTGTATTACACCTTACAAATGAACAGTTTATTGAAGTAAAAATGAAAGACTTTATTAGTTCATTTATTTACAAAAGTCAAACAATCCTAATGGGGTATTCCCATCGGTTCTTAAGTAAAATCAACATGTTTGAAGTAGTAGTACTAGTAGGAGCAGTAGTAGGAGTAGTAGTAGGTGTAGTAGTAGGAGCAGTAGTAGGAGCAGTAGTAGGAGTAGTAGTAGGAGCAGTTGTAGGTGTAGTAGTAATAGTAGTAGGAGCAGTAGTAGGTGGAGTAGTAGGAGTAGTAGTAGGAGCAGTAGTAGGTGAAGTAGTAGGAGTAGTAGTAGGAGCAGTAGTAGGTGTAGTAGTAATAGTAGTAGGAGCAGTAGTAGGAGCAGTAGTAGGTGTAGTAGTAGGAGCAGTAGTAGGAGCTGTAGTAGGTGTAGAAGTAGGAGCAGTAGTAGGTGTAGTAGTAGGAGCAGTAGTAGGAGTATTAATAGGAGCAGTAGTAGTAGGTGGAGTAGTAGGAGTAGTAGTAGGAGCAGTAGTAGGTGGAGTAGTAGGAGCAGTAGTAATAGTAGTAGTAGGAGCAGTAGTAGGTGGAGTAGTAGGAGTAGTAGTAGGAGCAGTAGTAATAGTAGTAGTAGGAGCAGTAGTAGGTGGAGTAGTAGGTGTAGTAGTAGGAGCAGTAGGAGCAATAGTAGGAGCAGTAGTAGGAGTATTAATAGGAGCAGTAGTAATAGTAGTAGTAGGAGCAGTAGTAGGTGTAGTAGTAGGAGCAGTAGTAGGAGCAGTAGTAGGTGTAGTATTAATAGTAGTAGGAGCAGTAGTAGGTGGAGTAGTAGGAGCAGTAGTAGGTGTAGTAGTAATAGTAGGAGCAGTAGTAGGAGCAGTAGTAGGAGTAGTAGTAGGAGCAGTAGTAGGTGGAGTAGTAGTAGGAGCAGTAGTAGGTGTAGTAGTAATAGTAGTAGGAGCAGTAGTAGGTGGAGTAGTAGGAGTACTAGTAGGAGCAGTAGTAGGTGGAGTAGTAGGAGTAGGAGCAGTAGTAGGAGCAGTAGTAGGTGGAGTAGTAGGAGTAGTAGGAGCAGTAGTAGGAGTAGTAGTAGGAGCAGTAGTAGGTGTAGTAGTAGGAGCAGTAGTAGGTGTAGTAGTAATAGTAGTAGGTGGAGTAGTAGGAGTAGTAGTAGAGCAGTAGTAGGTGGAGTAGTAGGTGTAGTAGTAATAGTAGTAGGTGGAGTAGTAGGAGTAGTAGTAGAGCAGTAGTAGGTGGAGTAGTAGGTGTAGTAGGAGCAGTAGTAGGAGCAGTAGTAGGAGCAGTAGTAGGTGTAGTAGTAGGAGCAGTAGTAGGTGTAGTAGTAATAGTAGTAGGTGGAGTAGTAGGAGTAGTAGTAGAGCAGTAGTAGGTGGAGTAGTAGGTGTAGAAAAAGAAGAAAAAGATGAAGACAAACAACAACCACATCAACAACAAGCCAGACTGTGCCATTCCCCCAGTTAAAAATGACCAAAATCACCCCTGGTGTAAAACTCCCATCTCTGTTTCCATCCCTTTTGGATGTAATATGCCTTAAATATCTCCATTATGCAGGCTTAAATTATTATGCTATGCTTAAATATCTCCATTATTCAATTCCACTCATATTTGAGATGTACACACTACACTGTAAACGAGGGGCTGTATTTGAGCTCTGAATGATGTAGAATATAGATTTTGTTCATTGGGGGAAATGTGTGGCTTAAACTGGTTCATCTGAGCTGAATAAATCCAGACAGGCTAAACTGCTTGTTATCACATGAAGTCATTTTTAGGTTGATGGGTTTTTTTTTGTTGTTGAGCAAGTAGCCCTGAATGCATCAGTACTTCATCAGTCCTTCATGCAAAAGCACAAGTTCAGTCTCGGGCTAGAACCTTTAGCTGTGCTGTTTGCTTTCCTTTGCATTAATACACCGGGGTGTTTGAGGCACCAGCTGTAGTATGTATGAAACCTTCATATTCAGAAATGCTGGATACAGCAAAACCTCCAGACTTCCTCCACCAGCGTGGAAACAGCACATTTGGGTGGATGATACCTGAGGAGTCAGTGCTGCTTAGCTGGGTAAGACTTTTGGAGAAAGGTTAGTGGTCATTACTTAAACACCCTCCACTGACAGCAACATCAGTAAACTAAATAAGGAGCCAGACACCAGCACACCTCTGCTCTCCTCATGCTGCCTATGAGAGAAGCTTACCTGAATGGAGGTTGGTTAGCTCCTGAGCTGATGCCACCAGAAGCGCAGCCTGAACGAGGCACAGCCAGACCAGGACCAGGAGCTTCATCGTGGAAACACGCAGCTCCCAAACGCTGGACGAGGAGAGCTAAAGGTCACCTGGTAGCGAGGCGAGGAGCAAAGCGCTTTCCCGGTTTCAGCAGCTGATGTCTGTCTGAAGTTTGGTCTGGTGGTCGACAGCTTTGCGTATTATAGTGACGGGCTGGCCCCGCCCCTAGCCTGGGGATGTCTGGGCTCCTCGTGAACCCCCCTTTAACCCGTTTGTCGACCTCGCTGTGCTGTAAGAGGGCAGTGAAATCAGGGGGACCATGTTTTCACTTTAAAACGGAGGACACTGGAGACACACTGAAGTCCACTGTGGTTAGGATGTCGTAGCTGGGGGGCTTAAGTAGGCCTAAGATGTTGAAGCATGGTATGTGAATGTGTGAGGAAGGGTGTGGATTAAATACCTCTAACATAAAAAAATAATAATAATAATAAAAAAAATGATATTAATGAACATTAATACATAAAGATATAATCATTTAAATCAAGATAAAAAAGCCTTAATAGCCTGAATAACAAGATCATCTCATATGTTTTACAAGTAAAATAACAAAGCAAGAAAAGAGTTTTACTTTTACAGCATTTACATGTTTTTTCATGTCAATATAAAAAGAATACATTCATAAAAATGTAACAATATAAAAATACATTAATAAAATAAAAATCTGTTGGTATAAAAATCCACTACTTTTATAACTGGACATTGCTCGGTTGTCCTGGTGTCTGATGTCAAGTCATAACTGTGATGTCTGATTGATTTGTCTGATTAATTATTTATTTTAAATGTAATGCTTTTCAGACTTTTCAGAATATTTGGGCTACTTTGTTCCACTGAGATGAAAACACAGGATTTTTTTCTCCATAACTAATTTGTATTTATTTACATTTTAGGTCTGAAAAAGAGGTCCGGGATGAAGAAGACTTAAGGTCATCATAGTTGAAATGGTTTCCTCATCTCTCACGCTGCACATTTTCCCCCAACTATTTCATGCTAGTGATGTTAGATTAATGGCATTACTGGTATTAGGCTGAGGTTTTTATCCAGAGGGACTTATATATGAATCATGTTACACAGGTAGGTTTTATTATACATCTCTGTTACAGTACAGAAATATAGTTGGTATGATATCCTAAGTTTAAGTTTAAGATCCATGTGGCTGCACACACTTCAAGAAAGTTTTTTTTTTTTAAAACTGTCAGGAATCAGAAACTAGTTACATATTTTCAGTATTTCTATCTGACAGCTACTATTATATCACTTTATATTGCATTTATATCACATTCTTATTGTCCATTAGATGTTCTCCCACTGTCTAGTAACGAGTAATAACACACGCTGCAGAAAGTAGTTGGGGAGAAAGATAGAAAGTGGGATATTTGATGTTGAAAATGAGTGAAAATCATTTGATAATAAATCTTCAAGTAGTATTTACATGTAGCTGAGGAACTGCAACTAGTCATTACCTTTCTTTTGTCTATAATGAAGAAAAATCTGATCAAGAAGATGACATTCGATTAGAAGGAGGAGCTTTAGATATAATGCTCCTTCCAAGCTTTCCCTCTAAATGTTCTTAAGTCCACCTAAATAAATGTATATTATTATTTAAAATACGTCATTATTCAGCTGGGACATCATTAGAAACTCCTCAGACACTGCGAGTGGGACCCATGAAGCTATTTCCTTAACTTGTTGATGGATAGATGAAATTTCTTTAAAAGAAGCACCAGCTCAGAAATCCAGGTAAGAAGATTTAGCCAGTTCAGCCACAAACTTGAACAGGTTGATCTAAACCTGATGTTAAATAAACACAATGTGTTATCAGATAGAGACTGACAGGCCTCGATTGAGCATTGCTTGACTTAAGCAGCTTTGGTTGATCCGTGTTTATATCCGTGCAATAGCTCTGTGTCTGATACTACCTATGAAGAGACATATCTACTGTATGTCAGCTTCATCAAACAGCCATATTTTGGATCAATTTCATGTCTATATTTAGTCTAAAAATGTGTAGTTTATCTTAGCCCATTTATCCTTCCCAGACTCCCACAGTAATGCGCCCTATCCATAAATCTGTAGTGATGCCCCTGGTATTTACAGTGTGGGGATGCATGTTGAGGAAATGTCTAGGAAAGGCACATTATATATTACATACCTTTTTTGTCATTATACTGTTAGAATGGAGGGTTTTGTAAGAATGGAGGCTTATGTCAAAATACTGTATTCATCCTTTTATTAACTGGTGTAATGAGTCATTAATCCGGATAATCATGAATTATTGGGTTGGTTGTTTTAACATTTAAGTGATATAGTGTGTAACTGTTGGACCCTTAAGGCAAAAGGTGCCCTCTCTGGATTTCACTCTCTATAACATGGGTCGTTTAACTAAGAGTTGTCTGAACAGCGTGCACTGAGGTGGAGGGGTGGAACGTCCCAGAGAGAGCATTGAAAATGCCAGCAATTAGAAGTGATGACTAAGCATTAGCCAGACTCCTATATTAGTAGTAACTGATGTATGTATGCGTGTGTATGTATGCATGCGTATGTTTATGTTATATGGTATGGTTTATTGATCTCCTAGGAGGCCCAGAAGTACATGCAAGCCTCCTTTCTAGAAAGGCACCTGGGGAATGTACTGATCTCTGTTTTCTTGGATATGCAATATGGGGCCTCAGGTTAGCATGACCAATTTCAGTCATATGTGACTATGGGTAAAAACAACAACGGTTGGTATTTCATTGGTTAGTTACAGTGGCTTTGACGCAGGAACATAGCGTAAATACTCGTGAGACCGACGACAGAAAGGAGTCTCCGGAAGGCCGACAGAATTACAGGTTTATCTGTTAAGTTGGCCTAGTCCTCGGGAGGGCAGGGGTAAGCACTGGCTAAATGTTTTCATTTTAAATTAGCTTTTGATTTTGATTTTTACATCTATGATATGAAATTAATTGTTTTTTCATACATCAGCAAATTCATTGAATAAACTAGCAAATATATTTTTGGACTGATTTTCCTATACATTAAGTTTCTGGCCTGAATTTTTCATCTTTTGGTTTGTATGTCATATATTTATACTATATGATATCATCTCATTTATTTACATGTATGGCATTTAGCTAATGCTTTTATCCAGAGCAACCTTCAAGGTAGCTCGTATTACAACCCAGCATTTGGAGTCTTGCCCAAGGACTATTATTGGTTTACCACAGCAAAGTCATAGAGTCTGGGAACTGACCCGCATGGTCAGTCTCCCACATGGTGTAGTAGCTCACTGGTAGGCAGATGCACTGTTATGGACAATTCTAAGGGCCTGCGACAGGGCCCTAAAAATTTACTAATTGAGCATTTTGGCTGAATTGTTAGAGTTCTGTCTCATAGAGTAATATATTTTCATGGGGCCCAAAATTCATGGCAGCACCAATGCTGGTAAGTAGTGGTGTTATAAAAAATTCCATTTTTATGCAGATGACACACAGCTCTATATTTCAGCCAAAGCTGATGATAAATTTAGACTACAGAAAATGGAGGACTGTGTAAAGGATATAAAACTCTGGATGTCACATAACTTCCTTCTTCTTAACAGTGACAAAACCGAGGTTCTCCTTTTAGGTCCAAAAGACTCTAGAAATAAACTGTCCGACTTAATGTTAGACTTGGCTGATGCCTTCATCATTCCTAGTTTAGCAGCTAAAAATCTTGGTGTCACATTTGACATTTATCATTTGAGCAACATATAGCTAATATTAGTAGAACAGCCTTTATGCAGCTTAGGAACATCTCCAAACTAAGAAACTCCTTTTCACTACAAGACGCAGAAAAGCAAGTACATGCTTTTATTACCTCAAGGCTAGATTATTGTAACGCACTACTGTCAGGTTGTTCCAGCAGAAACCTCAATAAACTTCAGCTGGTGCAAAATGCTGCAGCCAGGGTCCTTACTAAAAATAGAAAATTTGACCATATCAGTCCAGTTCTATCAGCACTTCATTGGCTCCCAGTTAAATTCCGCATCGAATACAAAATTCTTCTATTAACATATAAAGCCCTACATGGCCTCGCTCCTGAGTACCTGCAGGATCTTATAGTATATTACGAACCATCAAGACTACTTAGATCTAAGGGTGCTGGCCTCTTACTCGTGCCCAAAATTCAGAAAACCTCAGCAGGGGGAAGAGCCTTTTCTTAAAAAGCCCCCCAACTCTGGAATAACCTTCCAGATAATGTTCGGGACTCAGACACCATCTTAATCTTTAAATCTAAGCTGAAAACTTATATGTTTAGTTTAGCTTTTGGTAATTAATGTTTCTTAGATAAGGGCTGCAGGTCCAGGGGTTCGCGGACCCAGGGAATTGTAGTACACTGAGATGCTGGAGCTGTTGTCTCGCTGCTTACACACGATCACTCAGGTTTGTTGACGGTGGAGCAGATAGATGCTGGTGTTTTCAGGGTGCACCCGTGTCCGTGTTACCTTCTGGCTCTCTCCTTTTAATTAGGCTGTTATAATCAGACCTGCCGGAGTCGTCAGACACACTTTGATGCTGATGCTCAACATTCTCTGCCCTCCATAAAATTCCTTTCAGAACTAACTTTCTCTTTCTCTTTTTACCTTCTCCGAGTAAATGGCCAAACAGCCCGACCTGCTGGAAGACTGCCCGCTGAGGTCCCCTCTACCTGCGTCAAACCAGCTGCCACCTACCAGTCCGGCCAGCGGGCCCCCCCACCCGCCACCACCCATGGCAGACCGGCGGCTCTCCCGCCTGCCGCTGCTGCCTGTTTGGTGGCCGTGTTGAAACCTAGATGGACTCGTGGCTGTCTGCCACTATTATCATCACTATTAACTTTCTGTTGTATCTGGTTTAGTAATTTTTATCATTAATGTTTAAATAGTTCTGACCAGAGGAGGATGGGTCCCCCTTGTCTTGGTTCCTCCCAAGGTTTCTTCCTCCAGATTTGAGGGAGTTTTTCCTTGCCACTGTCGCCGTCTGGCTTGCTCACGGGGGGTCCTTCATGTTATTTCTTCTTTCTTCTCCGTCTCCGTCTCTCCTTCATTAAGTACTAATTATGTAAAGCTGCTTTGTGACGACAACAGTTGTAAAAAGCGCTATACAAATAAATCTGACTTGACTTGACTTATCTGTTAGTAGGTAGTGGTTTTATCTGCCACACCAATCTCCTCACAAATCCCATATTAGAAAGCAAGGGTCAGACAGAACAGGGGCACCATATGTGGGGGAAGGTTGTGACTGACAGGGGCCCTAGAAATTATTAATAGAGCCTTAATAATGCCTTAATAATAATTAATAATGCCTTTTTGGCAAAATTGTTAAAGTTATGGGGCCCATTGTAATATTTTTTAATGGGGCCCGACATCCCTGGCAGCGCCCCTGCCCCCAGGACTGAACTGAAAGACTCCTATTATGCAAAGAAACCTTTTTGGCACCTTTATTTTGAAGAGATTTAAGGAAATGTTCTGTGTGGGAGAAAAGGTCAGTGGTTGGCTTGAAGTATGAGATGTTTCACAGACGTAAATCATAAATGTGACTTTTTGATGTCTTCAGAATGAAGTCTTTTCATTCTGAGACATTACTTTGCCTCAAAGTGCCATCGGCTGTGCTGATTTAAGGCCCATTGCATAACAGAAGAGATGTCACTGGGAAAAAGAAGTCTGCTGTTAAAGAGTTGAGCTTGGAGATCCCTATGCTGTGAGGATTCCTAATAGTGTGAACACTTTAGTTTAAGGAAGTCACATGTTACATCACACTCCAGCCATGCAACAGCAGTTTCAGGCTCATTCCAACCTATTTAAGGATTTTCCTCAGCTTTTATTTCTCCATCCATCCACCATATCCTGGCAATGACTGAACATATTGAAGAATTTTTGGTCTCTTGGCCTCAGACTCAGCCTCCCAGAGAAAGACAAATCCTGGAAAAGACAAATCACTCGAGAAAATATCTGACCCTCACAAGCATTATATTTCCCATGATTTGCAGGTAGAGCAGGAAGCGGAACAGAAATCTCAGTTTACTCCCTTATGCAATAACTGAGAAGGCATATCATCACAGTTAATAACCACTTGGCTCCACTTCACTCAGCCTTCAGTCAGTTCCACAGCCTCTCTCTGGATTTATTTCAAAGGCTTACCCAAAGATCATGCACTTATTCACGTCAACTTGACACACTAATGAGTACAGCAGTGACTTAGCACTAAGTCTTACCTCGACTTAGCACTTTTGCAGTCCACTGTGGTTTCATAGGTTATGCAACGATCAGCGCCAGTGTATAAGACAGATAGTGGGTTGTGTAATATGGTTTATACTCCTCTCCTCAAAGCATTTCCAGATAGACAACCGCATTACACTTCAACAAGAAACAACAGCGTTGTTGATATTTTGCCAGGGGAAGATAAGAGCCAAAAATGCAATGGTGCATGACGGTGCACTGATGCTGATATGTGGATCTGTGGAATGGCAAAACGTCCCGAAACACTGGAAACTGACTTGATTTGACAGGTTTAATACAAGTGAACTTTTATTACTTTCAGCTGAATTTATTTTCTAGTGTTCTCTAAAAAACATTTCACAATACTCTTAACCTTTGGTAACCCGCTTATCACGAATTAAGTAGTGAAGCCAAGGTTTATCCTATAAGGTGCACTATAATTGAAAGCGTGTTTATCTTGGCATAGTCCGATACATGGAAGTGACATACCGTGGACCTTAAACACCACTGTTTCTCGGTTAGAAGATCTGGTGTCCTGTCGGAAAGTTGTACCTTGTCAAAGCATGCTACCATAGTGTGCATTAATAGGTGGTGCTGCCTAAATGAAAGAGAAGCTAGGCTAAAAGCACCCAATCGGTGAATATGCAGAAGCAGAAGTATAGGCAGGATAGTTGGATACCCTAAATAGTAAAACCCTAAAGAGTAAAATAAAAGAAGGTAATTTTGGTAATGAATCAGCAGAGTGAACAACAGTGGACCGAGCACAGAGCCCTGGGGGGAACACTTGATAACTTGCACACTAATCAGGTCACTGCTCCTAAATACTGTAACAGCTCAGTAACTGCTGTGTTCACATATGTATAAGATGACATTCAGCACTGAGTGCTGTGTCAGTGCTGCACTGACCTGTCTGTTTACTGTATCTAATGTATGTATTTATGGTATTTATTGTATTGATCTGATTCCATGTTTACACTTTATGTATCTGTACTGTATAGCTTCTGTTTCATGTTGCACCATGCTGGTCCTGGATGAACAGCATTTTGCTCCACTGTGTACTTGTACTCAGATGGAATGACAAAAATAAAGCCTCTTCACTTCACTTCACTTCACTTGACGAGATTTTTTTTTTTTGTATTTTTTTAAATTGCTATGTAATTTTAAACACCCAAGCAAATAATAACAGTAAACTCAGATAGCATAATAAGGAAACCTGAGGAAAGCAGAATTATTTAGAAAACATTTTTGAGATAATTCTGTTTCAGACATATATTTTATATTTGATTCATATAATAGCACACATAGTACAACTTAACAGAACATCGAACAGTCTTGACTCATTATATTTATGCCCCCAAAAGTTACATACAGTACCCGGCCACTTTTACTTTAAAAGTCTGTTTGCTCCTGGCATTAACATGCGTTTTGTATCCGGATAGTATCTGGATCTACTTTGGATCCACATTAAAATGCGCCTCCAGTGTGGATCATACTTTCCTGTGTAAAAAGCCACACCAACATGTATCTCATTTCCGCTTTACTTCCTGTAAACAATGTTCATATCAAAACTGTCCTGCAGACTGTGAACAGTTTAGAGGTACAGAACAATCGATGGTTCTTTAGAGCAAGACTGAAGATAGTGAGAGAGAAGATCCACAGTAATTATTACTCGCGTATGTGTACACGTATATTAAATGTGGATAAGATGTTGAATGCAAACATGATCCGATCACCAAAAGCACATGTTACTACCAGGTGTAAACAGGCTCTGTCAGATTTCTGAGACTTTTACAAATTTCCAGCTTTTACAACCTCGTCTCTCCATAACCCGTACCCTTAGAAAACAAACTGAACTACCTGAGATTATAGCTAACATACATCAGAAGTGGAACTTAAAACATCCCAGAGGAAAGAAAAATGGAAGTTAAGATCGTCTCTGAGTCCAATTACTTCTCCTAGACACAGTTAGGTCCTGTTTAAGGTCAGTGTGAGAGCGTAAGCAATTTTGTCCTGTTTCTGAAATTCAGCTCCTGAGAGGCAACGCTTGGGTTTTCTCACTTTGATCAAAATAATATCTCACATTTGGCCTAATCTCTTATGGGTCAGCCTGATTTCAACTCAGTCTCATGCGGGGTATAAGACAGGTGTAAGACATGCTTTTCTTATTTCTTATCACGGTTAAGTGCTGATGTTGTTGCTTTTTAATTTCTCAGGCAAACATAAAGAACTTTGGGGTTGCAAAAGGACCAAGGGAGTGACTGGATGCTAGGCAGGTGTTAAGCTAGGAAAGATTATCACACACAACAAATTATTGACAGATATCAAATAATAATGCACGGTTTATTTACAGAAAGCAAAAATTTATTAGAAAGCAAAAACACTATGCACTGTTCGTGTAAGTTAATATAAAGATTGTGTATCAATTAAATTGAAAGAATATCTGCTGGTCTGTTTAAAATAGATGTTTATTATAAAATATTTATAATAAGTGTAAAAAAGCAGCTGCTCTGTTCAAAAGATGTTATATGAAAGATCCCAGCTGTCTGAGATAAATCTTTGTTAGCTTGACCCCTCAATGGTTCAATTCAGTTCAATTCGAATTTATTTATACAGCACTTTTCAGAACAAATGTTGCCACAAATAAGCTTTACAGAGATCCGAGTCCAAGCCTCTTTTAAATGAGCCAAGGGCAACAGTGGAAAGAAAAAAACTTCCCCTGATCAAAAGGAAGAAACCATCCTCCTCTGGTTTACACCGGTTATCAGCACAAATGACAGAACAACAAGAATTAAAAAGAATAAAAGACAATAGTGAATTAAGAGAATACGACAAAGGTGACATCAAGCCATCAATGATGAACAAATGATGAATGAAATGTGAAAGTCCATGCAAGTAAACTGTCATATGCATGAATTTGAAGATCCAGAGCAGGAGAGCATAGCACTGGGCAGCTGGATAGTGGAGAGCCAGGTCCATCCAGGCAGTACCAGGACAGAACAGTTGGGACAGGGCATCTCAATACATGGGAAAGGTATGAAAAGACAGAGGTAGACAGAAAGGTAGGAAAAACAAAGGGGTTAGGAGGAGCCGGCGGTGGAACAAGACTGACCCAGAGGGTAGATAAGCACCAGCACCCAACCATGAATGGACTTGCATCAGCAGCGCAGTAATAGGAAGAATGGAGAAAAAGAAGAAAGGGTTTAGGAGTATGAATAGACAGTGTACAGGTGTACAGCCTGTAAAAGAAATAGATTAGAGAGACAGCAGAAATGATCAGAAACCTGTAATCAGACCCATAAAAAACTTTATAGGAGAAAGCTCTTCTCCCAGCATTGCTTCTTCCAAACCGGGGAACTGACATTGGGCTAGCGCTCGGCGAACAAAGTGTATATGACAGGTTGTATGGTTTAAGAAATTC
This sequence comes from Salminus brasiliensis, assembly GCF_030463535.1. Lineage (NCBI taxonomy): Eukaryota > Metazoa > Chordata > Actinopteri > Characiformes > Bryconidae > Salminus > Salminus brasiliensis. The sequence goes on along the minus strand of NC_132882.1, from coordinate 9,995,762 downwards.
CCCCAAGATACTATGGGGCCAACCCGTTGAGAGACCTATAGGTCAGAATTCATTTTTAATCAATGCAGAATCTAACCAGTAACCAGTGCAGGGACGAGAGAATAGGATTAATGAAGTCCAATTTTTGAGTTCTGGTGAGCACTCTAGCAGCTGCCTTCTCAATTATTTGGAGCTTTTTTAATGATGTGCATGAACTTCCACCAGAAGGTGCATTGCAGTAATCCAATCTTAGATTATAAAAGCATTCAGTAGACAATTGAGTTGGTTGAGTTGTTTAGTCTTTATAGAGTATTTTAATTTATTAAATGTGACTATCCTTTATAAACGGTACTCACACACATGTTTATTGTACTAGCACAGGTAATCTCCTTTTTAATCATACCAAACATTTCCCCTGTAAAACTGCAGCATTCCAGGAAAAAACACAAATCCTGGGTAGAACATTAGTATTCTGGTATTGCTGGATTTTACTACAGCTTTTATTTATGTATTTATTTATTTGTTTCTGGTGGAATGTGTTTCACCTCTGCACTCTGTGTTCAGCATGTGGAGAACGTGATTTGTTTGGAATGTATCTTCAGCTCTTCTGCTTCCTATTTATAGGGGGCTGAAAGGCACGCTAACATCCCTTTGATATTCCCAGCACGTTCCTTTAACTCTGTGCATGTGATGTGTTATAGTATCTGACAGTGTTGTGGTCTGTTTGGAAGCAACACGTCCTTTTACGGACTGTTTATTTTGTTTTTCACCCACTAACAAAACGAGCACTTTCAGGCCTGTAAATCCAGTCCAGGAGGAAAGTGTCATCTTTCTCCTGAACGTCAGTAATTTCATAACTAACGTTTTTTGTTTTGTGTTAATAGCACTTTCAGTTGACCGTCCTCACATTTCAGATTAGTTTTATTATTGCGATAAATGGGATAAATGATGAGGACAATAAAAAAAGCATTAGTGTGAGTCTTTTACAGCCTGCTCATAACAACAAGGTCAGTTCTGTGACCCACTGCCATCACCAACCTTTTATCTGGCCATAATCCAGTAAGAAGGCTTAAGAGCTGACTGTGAGATAAAATCAAGAAACCCTGGAGGAGACGAATTGAATTAAAGATATCCAAAAGTAACATCAACAATCTGCAACATTTCTAAATATGAACAACAGCCGTATTGACTGAAGAAAACTGGGGGCAAAACCTAGGGGAATTTTGTCAACTACTAGTTGCTACTTCCTTCAGCCTGTAGCGGCAGTCTGCTCTCTGAAATAGACATTGGTATCAGAACAAGCAAAGCTCTCGTTGGTCCAGAATAACGTAAATACCACATAAAAATGATGAATCTTATTTGGAGGACCAAGACAGGCCTGCACATTTTTGGAGCAATGTTTTGTGTACAGATTGGACGACGATACACAACTGAGGAGCGTGGAGAGTGGTGACAGCTAAAAATGTAAAAGAAACAGACAAGCAAGAAAAGCAAGAAAAGAGAATGAAGAAGAACAATTTAACCAGGCAAAGAAGCATTGGTGGTTGGTGGGGCGCAACAAATGAGGTCAGTGAGATACTGCACCATGTGGGAGACTGGGGTTCGATTCCTGGTCTGGAATGTGACTAGGCTGCGCTACACCAATAAGAGTCCTTGGGCCAGACTCCTAACACTACATTGGCCCACCTCTGTAATATGAGTAACCTTGTAAGTCGCTCTGGATAAGAGCCATGAATGTAAATGTAAGAATCCTCGAAGAACCCCTTTTTAAGGATGCAGTGCTGGGTAATTGATCATCTATACTATGTTATGCTGTGATATTGATGCACTGTGATTTTACATATTTTTGACTCTCCAGATGACGAGGCACAAACGTTTGCCATTGCTGGTCCACTCTCAGACCACCTAGATAACTAAATTTTGACCACCTCAAACCGATTTACAATGCACCAAGAATTTATTAAATACAAGACAAATATTACAAAAAACTGAGGAAAAGCTAATAAATATTATACTATTACATTTTATTTACAATATTATTTATATAGTAAAATCTGATTTAGTTTAAACGTTTGTTGCTGAAACTGAAAAAAAAAACCCAGAATAACTGAAGGATAACAGAAATAAGAAATGAAGAAAAAATAAGTCAATTGCACTGTTGGTGGAGAGCGAGCGATGAGAAGAAGCACTTTGTCTAATACCCAATACCTGCCCAGAAAATGCTGAGTAAAATGCCAGTGGACCTCTAGCTTTGTTATTGGTGGACCAACACTGGATGCTTTGCGAATTCTCTGTTGACACACAAACCATTAGGAAATAAGTAAAGCAGCCCTAATAAAGAGGGAGATATAAATAAATACATTTATTAATTGCTCAACATTACTGTGGTATTGTAAAAAGAGCATGAGAGTAAAATAGTGCAGAGAACAGTCGTCATAAAGTGCACAGTGCATTATAATGCAGCGTAATACCACACCCAGCTAGCATGTCCATGTGGGGCTTGTATGGGTAGTCCAGTTGGGAACCAGATGGTTCCATGTGGGCCCCATATTTGAATCCCCACCAGGGTCAGCGATGGGACCAGCAAGTGTTAAACATGGGCCCCTCTGGGTTGTACACTGCATAGGCCTCCTAGATGGTCCCATGTAAGATTAAGGTGGGTTGTAACAATGGGGCCCATTTGGGAAGCCCAACTGTGTCCCAGTAACAACACAAACAAACCCACTCAGAGCCCATTCCCACCTGCAACTCCACCTAGCCCACATTCCACCCATGTGAGCCCCACATGAGTGTGTTGGCTGGGCAAAATATCAAATATCGAAGCTAAGCAATAATTTTTTTACAAGATGGTGTAAAATGTCTTGCGTGGTTTTGGTTGTACGGGTCACAGCGACTACACAAATTGGAACCACATTCATCTTCAGACAGCAGGTATCACCTCAGGCCCGTTCATGAAAAAGCCGAAGCCATAAAGAAACTTAGACCTGCCATAACAACTGTGCAAACCCAACCCATGGCCTTTCCTCTGTCGCACAGTGCAGCTCGCTATCTCGTAAACAAGCTGGGCTGATGTAAACCAGAACGTCCGCAGCACTGGATGAGATTCGATCCTTTTCATTACTTCACGCATTTATAAAACGTTTGCTTTGAAATGGCCTTCATCTGGAACTTCAGCCTGAGCCGTTATTATTCTTTACTCTCTGTTTACATGGGTACTGAGAACAGGCCTCGGGGTATTGATACAGCAGTACCCAACGCTGGAGTAAGACTGAAGTCTCTCACTTATGCGACCATTTAAAGATCTCCATTCAAACTGAAAAAGCCTCAAACGAAGGACTGAATAACTTTGAAATGAATTATGTGAAGCATCTTTTCTTTTTTTACTGTGGGATCTAAACACCAAGCATGACCCTGATTAGAGAAAGTGTGTGGTTTCACCGTTTAACGTTCAGTTGAAACAGTAATTCATGTATAGTACAGATCCCTTGCTGTGCGTTAACCAATGGCCTTGTGTACTGCAAAGCTTTAAAGTAGTTTTAGGTCAAAAGGAAGGCCTGCATTGCCAACATGCCTGATATCCCCCTGCTCCCACTAACAGCTTCCAGACACCACAGTCTTGCAGAATGCCAAGGAGCTGTAAATCAGGCGAAAGCTAGGCTTATTTATGCTGTGGCCCTATACACTTTGACTGCATTGCCTAGTGATGACTAGTAAGCTCACCTGAAGCTTTTTTAAATATATAAACAGCCCCTTTACGAAACAGCAGCTCGTTTCTTGGCTCAGGCCAGGCAGGTAAAGGTCCTTCTGTAAGTATGGGTCAATTTCTGACCAGCAACCTATAAAAACAACACATATTCCTGGATGAGGAATATGGTCAAGCAGGATTTAACTGTGTGGTAGTTCAGTATCTTGACAGCAACATACAGTAAATGTCCAAATGTTTGTGGACACCCATTTTAGTGAATGCATTCAGCTTCTCAATGAATGAAGGCATCTATTGCTGACGCAGATGTGAAAAAATACACAGCCACAGCTTATACAGTCCCTGTAGAGAAGTATTGCCAATAGAACAGGACTCTCTAGAGCAGATCAACATGAAGCTGTTTTCGGTCCTGAATGCAATCAAATACTCAGCAATGCTGCTCCAAGATCTAGTAAAAAGCCACCTTCCCTGGACAGAAGAGACAGTTACTCCAACATAAGCATGATGGACTCTTGATACCCTTAATTTCAGAAGAAACAATGAATGAGTCAACCAGAGGAAGATGTGCTCCCCTTTTGAGTTTTGGTTCCTCTCAAAGTTTCTGCCTCAATCTGAGGGAGTTTTTCCTCGACACTGTTGCCGCTGGCTTGCTCAAAAGAGGCATGGACTCACTGTAAAGCTGCTTTGGGACAACATTTGTTGTGAAAAGCGCTATAGAATTACATTTGAATTGATCTGATCAGGTGTCCCAATACTTTTTAAATAAGACATAATTCTACATCTTATTACAATGCATTTGAATCCTTTACATTAACTTACAAATCCCTTTTTTCCCTGTTTAATTATATTCTGTTACTTAGGGAACATCTGATACCCATTCAATTTATTCAAAAGGATTATAAAAGAGAGAAGACAGATGACAGATACTGGATAACTTTCTGCAAGTTGTCTGACTTTTTTTTGTACCAGGTTTGTTTGAAAAGGTAACCTCCTCCATTTCAGCTTGACCCATTTTTTCAACTAACACTTCTTTTAGCTTCTTTCAGAGTTTGAGCCACTCTACCCACCTCTGCGGATTAAATATAGCACATTAGGGAAGCATTAAAACTAATAAGCATACAAGCTACTGTATCAGAGCTTCTCCTGGAGTGGTTTAGGTTTTACAAGAGTAGCTGCTGCCCCCTAGTGGCAGAAGATGGCATGTTCAAAAGGACTGAATTCAATAAATAGCAAACTGGGCTTTTCTTCAGAGACCAAGGTGTGAAAAGCATTCACATTCATGACTCAGGTAGAAGTGGGGATACCAGGGTTTAGAAAGATTTCTATATAAGTTGAAGTATCAACTTAAGCTTTTTACTTCAGTAAAAGTATAAAAGTACTGGTTTCAAAACTACTTCAAGTAGAAAAGTAAAAGTAATGGAAGGAAAACAAAGGCCAAAAGCTTAGGCCGCACCTTATGGGTCTATAGTGCTCTACCCCCCTCCCTAAAAAAATATAATGTTCTATTAACACACTAATGTTGCAAAATGTTGGGCTGCACTAGGCCGCCTGTTTCAGCTACATATCTGCCCATGGTAAATGAATGCATTTTAGCATCTATGTGCACTACTGAGCATCAACATGTTTTTTATGGAGAGGGAAATATGATGAGTAGTTGCCTACAAGTATTGTAGTGGTGTTTGAGAGGCAACTTGAGAGGCATGTGATCAATAGGCTTTATTGGAATGTAAATGTGGAGCTTAGTTGGAACATTTCACTCGATTCCTACTGAGTCTCTGCTACGGATCTTCATACTAGGCTACATATGTCTGCTATGTCCTTGCAGGAGTGTGGCGACATGTGCAGGTGCGATGGATCGTTTACAAACCAATAGGGTGTCACAACGGCATGACTGGTAGATTTATTAATTTCAAGCCTGAATGAAAACAAACTAAAATGAAGTAAGAGCAACGAGGCTATTTGTAAAATTTAAGGGGTAGACAGATAAAGATAACTGGGTGAAAATGTGAGGAGTAAAAAGTAAAAAGTCAGCTGAAAACTAATTTTCTCCTGTAAAGTATAGATGACCAAAATTTCTACTTAAGTACGATAAAGTTTTTGTACTTCGTTACTTGACACCTTGGTTCAGAGACACAAAAAAATCTGACACATTACAATGAGGTGAAAATACCTCCACTGAAAACATTTATTATCCCTCAAAAGATAATCTATTATGTGAGGAAAAACACATTTGCATAAGTTTTCATGATCTGAGAGAGACATTACATCCCCAATCCTATCCTACGTGTCAACAATCGCCATTAGTGGACTAAAAAGGGAATATAGGTCTATGGCTATTTGACAGGACACAGAGGAAAAACGTGAAGACAGACTGACAGATGCAGACACATTTGAATTGCCTCTACTAAGCAGTTGCATAAAATTGATCAGGAACTCTCTGAAAGAAAGTCGTATCCCAAAACATAGGAATTCCTCTTGGCTTAACCTAATCATCTGGATACGTTACATAAACCTTCACTCATTGTCACATATTAACAACATGTCAAGTATTAAATGTGCAGTTTCTGTTAAATATCGTAAGAGTAAAATCCTATGGAGCTCAATAAACAATGAATGGCAATGAATCCATTTAAACTTCATTATGTAAAACCTTACAATTTCCCATCATCCCAGTAACTATTCTGCAAGGTGGCGTCAACCCCAACTAAATAGAAAAAAAAAAACAACCCAAACACAGTTGTGAAACATAGTCAAAATCACAACAAGGGAAGGAGATGCAAGGCACTATGTTAGCAGGGATGCTGAGGGTGATTCGAGAAGGACCTGCACATGTACATAATAAACACATACACAAGCATGAATACATGAACAGCAGGGAAAAGGCACTGCGCTTCATCCGAAGCTTAAACGTAGTGTTCAAACCTCAGGAAGCTCCACCTGCTAGCCTAGAAGCATCATACACCACAATCCCTCTGGACATTAAAGTGCAACATGTGACCTGCCGCAGTCAGTCATTTATAAACCGTGACTCAGCAGTTTCCTGCCTTGGACTACGGCAAGTTTAGCTTTGATAGTGATCCTCTAAATTGGTGTACACATTAACTAACGCATTACCACTACTAGTGTAACCATCAGTGAGCCCAACAACACAACACAGCCCAGCAGAGTTTCCTATTAGGTCCTAGTCCTTTCATCTCTACTGACCACTATTGTGACATCACACGCATTCCAAAAGATAACACACTTTCATTTTATGACATCACAATCACACGATAAAGATCATCAGTGTGATTGGATCAGGTTGCACGGTTTAATTTCAATTAACTTAGCTATATATCATCACTGTCACACAAAAACCCTAGTACACTATATGTCCAAATGTTTGTGCACACTCTGTAGTCGCATTCATTGCTAAAACAATGTAGAGAAGTACTGATAACTGAAGAAGAATCTTCAGTAGGAACCTACTGGCGGCACTGAGCTGTGGAGCAGTGCAACTGTATAGTTCTCTGGAACAATGGTTCTTCATCCCCTTTAGGGAGGAGTTGGGGAATTTGACATAAGGTGGGGTGGTGATCTTCAAACATTCTGACATCACAAACGCATCAAATGCAATCAAATCCCCACAGCAATGCTCCGCAATGTAGTAGAAAGCCTTTTCACTGGACAGTAGGGATAGTTACTCCAAAAGCAGGATTAACACTTTAACAGCCTTGATTTTGGAATAAACAATGAATGAACATGTGTCCCAATACTTTTGTCCATATGTAGTGCATCTTCAAAATAGCGTCTTTACAGGAGAAGGACAAAAGATTAACTTTCAATGGAGGTTAATGTAAAAAAAAAAAGAAAGAAATCTGGAGCATGTCTACTGGGCCACTAATCCTAAAATTGACATAATATAAAGAACAACTGTCAAAAATGGACACTCAGGGTTTTTGCAAGACAGCGATGATATGCTCCACCCACACAAATGCATTCTTACACAGTAACGGCCTTATATTCTGTTGTCAGAGTTCTGTGAACTTTGTCAATCTTCACAACCATTTTTACGTAAGAATGCCTTTGTAGGTAGAGCATGGAATGCTCCCTTTAAAGGTTTTTGGTGTTTTTTCAGTTGTGTGCTACACTCTTAGAAGTGTGTATTCATGGGGGCTTTAAAGCACAATCATCATTCTATGAAGGTTTATCATCATCATCATCATCATCATTATTATTAGAGGGATAATCCGTTTGATAATATGAAATGAACTCTATAGTGCAACAGTATTTGAGAAATTGTATTGCAGACTGGACCAAACGCACAATTACCCATTCAAATGAGATTATATGAGGGAAAGGAGATGAAACGTAGAGACTGGATGGTGATGAAATATTACAACTTCTATAGACCAATATATGATCCTATAAGCTGCATCCCTGATGCTAGTAAAGGCGTTCATTTCACTACGTTTACACAAACTATGTGTATGCATGGCTGTTAAAGTTCACTTTGTGTTAAGACCTTTACAATGATTACCACAAAAGCATTAAGTGACAAAAGTGATACACATCCTAAATTCTCCACAGTGTGTGAAAGAGGGGAAGAAAAACAACTAAAAGTGAAAGAACAAGACAAACACGACACCACACAGTCCAGACTTGTCAGAGTGCATCATATTTCTATTCCTACACACATATTACTTGCCTTCCTGTTGTCAATGAAGCAATGGCAGTACGACGCAACATGATGACATGAAAGGCAAGATTTTGAGACAGAGGCTTTAAACCAGAGATCTTCCGACTGAAGAGTTGAGAGTTTTATACGCCAGTTCACATGATCACAGCCCTGATGGTTTTACAGCAGCACAGGGGAAACCTCAGTCACTTCATCACTGTCCTTCCTGAGTAGATGACTGCAGTGGGTGTATTAGCCACAAGGGGCACTGCTCTGTTGCGTTTTCACACAGGAGAGAGAGCAAGAGAGCAAATGCAGTCTCTCAGTTTCTGGATTGTCACACAGTCGATATAATATAAAGGGTCTCTGGCTTTTAAGGAGCTTAAAAGACGTTTCATCTGTATGTTTTGGTCGAGAAGCCCTCTTTGGCAGGATGTCCACCGTAGGGTAGATATTCCAGTCCTCAGTCAATGCAACTTTGAAATCCAAAAATCCTCACTTCTCCAGTCAACACATGACTAGATGGGTTTGAAATATAGAGATCCATATTTGTTAACAAAACGCTGGAGCACATTCAGGCTATCCACAGTTCATTCTGAAGTTCTGTTGTCTTAACAGATGTTCCAGATTTTACCCCCCCCCCCTCCTCCTTAAATAGACTACTGTTTTCCTTCCAACAATCTCACGGGAAAGCTTGCCTGTGCTGTGTGTTCTCGGGATGTGGTTACTGATGCTGACCGCAGACAGACAGACAGCACCTGTGTGTCTGTCACAGTTCGTCAACCATGAGGTTAGGAGTCTAGCATCTCACTGCAGCACTGAGAGAGCTAGGGGAGGGGCAAGGAGACAGGGAGAGGAGGGACAAGAAGACAGGGAGAAGGGGAGAGACGGGTATTAAAAAAAGAGAGAGAGAGAGAAAAAGGAAGTGCGGTCCTGGTTGTAGTTCACTTTTCCAGCTGAGTGACCTGGATGACCGGAGGAGAGCGGCTAATGGCCGGCCCGCACCAGCATGTTGAGGAGCTCCGTGGCGCCTTCTGCTCACAGCTGCAGAAAGAGCAGAGACAACCTAATTTAGCATGCAGAAACAGCATTCAGACAGACAGCACACTTTCTGCTAACTCTGCAGTGGACTCAAGGGCTCAGAACACAAGACAAGACAGTCTGGGACTGACTCACACATTACGATAGAACAGTGCCTGCATACATTAGCATTCATAACGAGTCACGAAGAGAACAGACACAGAGACTGGGTCACTTCAATATCAAAAGAACACACGGAAGGAAATCTGATAGACAAGAGAGGGGAGAAGCAGAAAAATGAAGGTTCCTACAAGGGTTGACCATGTAGTTTGAGGGAATGCGGAACCCTTAATTGGTGTAGAACCTTTCTACACGATTATGAAGTACTTCTTTAATCCTCAAACAGACTATACACATTTTACTGTAACTAGTGTTAATGGGCCTCATTCATCAATATCCTTCTAATAATCCTCCGAACAGAAAGTGTATGTCAGATTCATGAAATGTTTTTAAACTGCAGAACTGTTCTCAGCCCTGCTCTTATAATGATGGATCTAATTGTCCTCATAAACTGAAAAAAACAAAAAAAACTAAACAAATGAGAAAGCATTGAAAAGAACGGTTGGTGAATGAGGCCCATTGTTATTGCATCTATACCATGTATTGCATGCAGTAAGCCTTATTCTTCCTCACAGGTTTCCACTTAGTTTAAAAATCTCTACATTCAATCTAGGAGTATTGCTTGTAAACTGTTTGTATTAGGAATTGTGTGACTCTCTTCTGGCAGTGCCATGGTTCAGAAGTATGCTGAACTCTCAGCAGTCTAATATGCTACAACTATGACCAGGGGGTTGTAGGTAGGTCTGAATCCTGAGCCATGCTACTTTGCCATCAGCAGCCAGAGTCAGACGGCGAGCACAACTGTCTGTGCTCTCTCTGGGTGGGTAGATGTTGCCCTCTCCCCTCATCATTGCATCGATGGTGGCCAGCACAGGCGTCTGTTATTTGGTGCAGCAGAGCCTGGGACCTGAGGCTTTTCTTTAAGCGCGTTACCTGCCCAGCAATGCTGCATTTGCCACAGCTGGAAAAAAAGTCTGTGGCTGTACATGTACCAGAGGAGACCTGTTAAGTCCTTACCCTCCAAGTATCGGGAGCCTTGCTAATGCTAGGGGAAGCTACGAATGGGTGGGATAATTGGCAGTACCAAATTGGGAGAAAACTGGAGTAAATGATAAGCACTTTTGTAAGTCACTCTGGATAAAGAGCATCTGCTAAACACCATAAATGTAAATGCAAATGTAAGTATCCAGATGCATTTTAGTTCTAAGTGTCTAAAAGCAGGAAAACCCTTAAAATTGCAGGACAGTGGTACTTTAGGTTGGCTAGAGTTGGTTATAGGGATGGGCAATTTGACAATATTTTATTATCAAATAATAATATTTATTAATACATTTATTGTGATACACAATATACTTTTCTTAAAGAACAATGACCAACTGCATATGTCAGTATAAAGAGTGTAGTTAGCCCAGTTTAATTATATAAAGTGTAGGTAATTCGAATAAAAATCACTGTACCACGTATGGGTAAGTTTTTAAGTATCTGTGGCTACGGATTCATTTTGTCTGCAATCTTGTCTGTCTCAATATATATTGTGCATCATTAAAAATGTCGTTTAATATCATAATATAGTATTTTTACTTGATTGCCCAGCCCTAGTTGGGAACATGCTTTAAAGAATCATTCAATGAATGGCCCTTTATGGATGCAAAAGTGGTTAATCTATGGAATCAGTCCAACACAACCCTTTTGGCACCTTCATTTTTAAGAGTAGACGTACAGAGAGAGCGAGAGAGAGAGCGAGAGAGAGAGAGCAAGAGAGAGACCACAAATACTGTGATCATCTTTAAATGGGCAACTGCAACAATGACAAATCTCTGGAAATGTTATCATGGGGAATTGTTTGAACACAAAACTGCTTGACAAAGCAAGACGGTACAGATACAGCAGCGTAACGACATGTAAGGTAAAAACAACACATAGAATCCAGTCAGTACCTCACACTACTGCATTATAGGTCAAAGTGGTTCTGCCTGGCTGAAGGAAGGCAAAAACAGAAGGATTTAGGATCACAGATCAAAGTCTGGGGCATTTTATCTCAATATTAAGCGCAGTTTTAGTTGAAATGACGCAATGACATACGGATTAGATGTAGCACCCAGAATTACACTGTGAAAATCATGACTGACTGTTTTCCAATCGAGCAGAAGGTGCGATTCTCTACAAGTCCTATCTAATCTTGTCTCAGTGTCTATTTGATTTGCTAGAGGAATAAAAAAATGACATGCAATGCAGCCGCCCGCCCCAATCACCAAAATGGCAGGGCAGACAGGATTGCAGCGTGTTGAGAGATGCTTGAAAATGGAGGTTAACTCAATATCATTGCATCACTCTCTAGTCAGCCCACAAAAATGTTTCCATGAGGCTCCAAATCAGCCAGATAACAATATAGCAATCTATAGGGCTGCAAGAAATGGAGACTAACCAAAGTGAATAATCACAGACAAATAAAGCATATAGATCATTATGATGGATGGGCAATTTCTCTAAACAGTACCCTGCCTTTTAATGTGATATATGAACACCAAAAATGGAGCTTGGCACAGTCCTGGTCATATTTTGTCATGCAGGACATGATCCACCTTACTCATTGCCTGTTAGCACTCCAAAGGCATAAACCCACAAGCATTAGCTAAATTGAGTTAAGAGATTGGAGTGCACGGGTCTGCATGGGTGTGTTGTGTGCTGGTATAAGGATGTGTGTGCATTGAGGGGGGAGGGGTCTAAAGCTTTTAAGGTAATTTGTCTTGCTCCATAGAGGTCTGGCTATACCAGTGATGCTAAAGGTTTTGAGGCCAGTCAAACTCCAAGCACAGTTTAATTGAGAAAAAAGATCAATGGGGCTCAACATTGTGTGTAGGCCATGGTGGAAACAAAGCTGCAAGTGTGTTAAAGCTGCCTGGGAAACAGGCACACTGCCAGTTACTGCTGAAAATGTTTAGCATCCAAAAGACCCACAAATGGACGACTGTGGAGAGTTGAAAACTGGAGAAACAGACTGAATATATGGGGGGAAAGAAACAGCAGCTCCAAGAATGTTCATGAGACAGAGTGTGTTAAGGAGGGGAGACTGTACCCATTTTCCTCTGGCATATCCTGATCTGCCTCAGCTGTAGAAGACTCAACCTCTCCATCTGCATCCACACTGCTCTCACTGCCTTGAGCGGACAGACCACAAGGACTCTCCGGAGTCATAGACTCGCCACTGAAACCACACAGGATACACGTTTAAGCACACACAAGCAGATACACAATACACATACACTTAATAATAAATGGCTGAACAATTTATGTAGCATCTACACAGGCTCCCACTAACTACACACACTGATCTGATAATTAGAATCACCTGCCTAATATTAAGTATGTCCCCCGTGTGTCACCACAACAGGTCTGATAATCTGGGTCATGGACTCCATAAAGACCTCTGAAGGGGTCCTGTGGTCTCTGATACCAAGATGTTAGCAACAGTCCTCTTAATTTGTGAGGTGAGGTCTCAATGAATAGCATCAATGAGCCTTTGTTGCCCATGACTCTGTTACCGGTCCACTGCTTGTCCTTTCTTGGATCACTTTTGGTAGATACTAACTACTGCATACTGGGAACACCCCACAATACTTGCCCGATGTCTTGGAGATTATCTGACCCAGTTATCTAGCAATCACAATTTGGCCCTTGTCAAACTGGCTTATGCTGCCCTGCTTTGAACACCTGACCTTCAAGAACTGACCTTCACTTACTGCCTAATATATCCCATCCCATTGGCAGATGCTACTGTAGATAAAGATAATCAATGCTTTTCACTTCACCCGTCAGTGGTGCTAATGTTACAGCTGATCAGTGTAGAATGCCAATGGCCTTACTTGGCCCTCTTTTCGAGCAGGTGTATGTAGAGCTCTTTCTTTTCCAGTATCTTCTTTAAGGTGCTAATCTCTCTCTGTTTCTCCAGGAGCTCCTTCTGCAGCCGATAGTTACTCTCCTCCAGAGTCTCACAGAATGCCTGGAAAAGAGAGAGAGAGAGCGAGAACAGCAGTTAGTAGATGGTCCAATATTGCATCATGTCTGTCAGCACAGTGAGTCTAGAGGCTGAAGGCTGTGGGCAGCTTGCTCAGAGCCAGCTATGCTAATGAAAAAAAAACTGTCCAACACTCAGCTCTCCAGCTGTCCCTGCTGCAGCACCTTTGCAATATAAAAGAAAGTGCTGAAAACAGTGGGAAAATACTTTAGAGTGATTTCTGTACAACTAAGTGAATGTGTTTGTCGGAAGCTGCTCACCCCTAATGGGTGGTTTAAGATATCTTACCCGACTCTCCTCCAGACTGTCAAAAGGACCTGGTGGGTCATCCAGACAAAGGAACTCTCGCACCGCAACACTGTGCAGACACGTACACAAACAACATTAAACAAACTTCAGTATCAGAGTAATGTATCACAGTATCATGGTATTAACTGACATACACATTTTGTCACTGTCCTGCAAAAACCTTGTATGCTCATTTTTGCCATTTTTCACTTTGACACAATGTAAATCCGGTAGTTGTTCTTTACATTGTGTCAAAGTTTCATGATGAATGGACCAATAGAAATTCTTAAATATACTGGGAATACAATCGTTTTACATTGACGCTCATTGAAAGTTAAGGAGGTATTTGCCATCTCCGTAAGAAACAGGAAATACAAGGTTTTTACATGACAGCGACAATTTGCATTAATAAAGCTGACAGACCATTAGTGAGGTCAGGATGTTCCACCTCATCCCCAACTCATCCCAAAAGTATTGGATGGAGCACCATCCATCATTTCAGAGAACACAGTTCTTCCACAGCTCAATACTAGGGGGGTTTAAACCCCTCTAGCCCACGCCCGGCAATAGGTTCATGTTTATCTGCTACAGAGAGTCCTAATCTACTGGCAGCAATTCTCTACAGGGACTAGACAAGCTGTATGTGTGTGTGCCTTTGCACGTCTGTATCAGCAATGGCTTAACTTAACGCAAGTTGTATTCTAATGCATTTATTAGAAGGGGTGTCCACAAACATTTGGACAAACAGTAAAACATTTTTTTGTAAACATTGCTAGAAGCTAAAACTAAATATTGTTGTCCTACACAAATGGTGCACCAGTACAACCAGCAAAAAGTCCAGGGCAACCTTAAACACAGTGCAGTTGTGTGATGCTCAAACCAGAGCAACTGGTTGTGAAAACACACAGTAACAGAGCAGCGAAGTGTGCATGGAGATGACTATTAAATAGCGTGACTTGTTTGCATATGAAAGAGGATATCAGTCTTTCCTTATGTCACATACAGACTTCCTGCTAATGAAGTTTGAAACGATATACTGTGAAAGGCTTGGAAAGCAGCCAACCTTAAGTTTGAGAAGTACTGTATATCCATTTAACTCCCTCTGATGGGTTCTCAGTGAGGAAAGTTGCCAGAGGGAGAGACTGGAGCACATAAACTGAATGCCAGACGGGTCTTCAACAATGCATTCAGAGCAGAACTCTAACTAACCTCGGGACAATGAGGGAGAGTGTGTGGGTATGTGACCTACTTATCTGGTTCCTGACAAAAGCCCTGTATCATTTAGTTTTGTTGAGTAGTGTTGGGCAGTACTTATAAAATTCAACCAAGCATATTTATCCTGATACTGAGACTGGATTTCAGATAGTATTTAAGTTTTAATGAGCCAATGTTTATCCATGAGTACCTATACAACTAAAAATCAGCATTGTGATGGGACCATACACAATGTACTTGCCCAGCACTGACCATGGACTAGCCGCACAGACACACTACATAATGACCTCAGCAGCTTTGAAGAACTAATCATACAAACCAGAAGTTTTAACAGGCTGGTCGTAGTTGGTTGGGGGGTTGGGGGTGACAGACAAGAGCTTAAGGGAGCTAGTGCCATCTGCTCACCAGTTTGCAATGTCTTTGTGGGCCACCAGGTTCTGCAAGAAGGCCTGCAGGCCTAACTGTCTGTCCTCCAGGAAGTTTGAATCATAGTTGTCTTTGAACCAGCGCTTAGGTGGAAGAGCGAGACGGAATCCAGGAAACATTTCCTTTAACTAAAGAAAAGAAAAAGAAATAAAGAACGAATAATATAATTTGTTATAACACAATATTTAATTTTTTACATGTTGACAAATGTCTCCTGTAGCAGCAGAACTGCTAGCCAAAAACTGTTTCTACTATGTGCAGTAATTTTTGTTTGACATTTGCTGAACTATAATCAATTAAGCCAGACGCTGTGTTAAGGTGCAGCTGATCAGCGTTCTTCAAACTCAGAAAAGGCAGATCATCGATTTTACTTTTTGACATCATGAATCGTGAATGTGAAAGTTGCTTTTATACATTTGGTCAAATTAATAATGAATGGAGCAATAGAAATTAGGGCTGCACAATATATCGTTCCAGTCTTGTCATCGCAATGAGCACATGCACAATATTCACATCGCAGGACGTGCAATGTCATGTAAATTAAATCATAAACAGCATGCTACAACTTGCTGGATACAAAAGAAAAATACATACTGTTGTAATTTTCCATTATAGATCTACTACTTTGGAGAAAGTACCAGCCCATCTTATCCACAGCTAACCCTAAAAGTACTGGGTGAAGCATGATTATTCCAGAGAGCACAGCTCAACTGCTCCACAGCTCAATGCTGGGGGACTTTAGGGACTTTATACCCCTATAGCTCACACCTGGCATTAGGCAGCATAGTGCCAACAGGTTCATTTTTATCTGCTTCAGAAAGTCCTATTCTATTGGCAACACTTCTCTATAGGGACAAGACAAGCTGTGTGTGTGTGCGCATTTGCACATCTGTAAAATGCATTCATTAGAAGTGTCCACAAACATTTGGACATCTCATAGATCATCATAGCAACATTTTACATATAGAAATAGATAGAATAGATAATTACATATAGAAAACATAAGTGTTGGAGTTTAGAGTACAAATTTTGCTCACTTGCACCGTCAAAATAATCCATAGTGAATCTAAAGACAATGTTGAGAATTTAGTCAGTTATGGCACAGGTTTAATGTCTATAATCAATTTAAAAAACTAAAAGATATTGCGCACACAATATATTGCCTATCCCTACAGTGAAAAACAAGCCAGTGGAAAAACCAGCTGGACTGGACGTGTTGAGACAGACTGTACTTACAGCAGTGTTGACCCTATTCACACAGACATCATAATCCTTATATACACACAGTCTACAGTGGAAAAGCAAAAAATTTGCCCAAGGCCTCAGAATGAACGGCACCTAATGCCCAAACTTCCCCCTTTTCATACAACCTGGACCAAACCAGGAGCTCTCTGAAAGGGGCAACTCCATCAGGTTTCTCAAAATATCACCCCTGCTCCCTGTGACAAGCCTTGAGAGCTAGGGATGAAAGTGAACAGCCAGTGCACTGGCGGTGTGTACAGACAAAGCCTGGGTCAGTTGGCTGGCTCTGGTTCTGGCTTTACAGGGGAACAGTAAGGCTTTGTGTGCACGGAAACAGGCCTCCAGCCTAATCACTTCCACACTCCACTCAGACCCCAGGTCAGCTCCCAAACCTAGAGGATGCACCACACCGCCAAGGCTATGCAAAAACAACCCAGTCTGCACACTGAACTAAGCTGTCTTGGTCTGGTCTTAAAATGTGCACTTAACATTTTTTGGATGTTTTGGAATGTCAATGCCTTCCCTCTAGCGACTGCAAAGACAAGCTTAACTACATGTACTGCCCCGTTTACTTCAAACATCTATCCAGTTGTTTCACTGGATATGTGTACAGTTCATCTGTCTCACAGTTTGAGCCAGTCTAGCCCTTCATTAGTGGTCAGTTCCTGACCACAGGGAGATTGTTGAGTAAATGCTTTTAGTTGGTGGCCAATTCTCAACCCAGCAGTTACACTGAAGTGTTTAAAAAGCCCAGCAACAGTACTGTAACACACACCACCACCAAACACACACCTGCCAGTACCATGCTGGCCACGTCGCTGTGCTAAGAAAAGTCCACCACCTAAATATTATCGGCTCAGCAGTGGTCCTGTTGGCGGCCCTTTCCACTGATGAATGGGTTAAGATGGAGCTGGAAAAGGCAATAAGTGAAGGCTAAAGGTGATATATTGATAGCTCAAAGCACAACTAAGAAAGTGGGGCTTTTGTGCCACTTTAGGGTCTGAGTAATGCAAGGTTTGCTCATGTGGTGAGGTCAGGATGTGGGGAGCCAGCTCAGCTGTTTTGTCGTAGGTTTACAAGAATAATTGGCTCCCAAGAGATAAGAGCCATGCAGCAGTCAACTGCCTGGCAAAAGGGCATTGCCTACTTCTGCATGTAAGTGTGAAAAAAAATGCACTACACAGAACATAAACATACTTAAGATAAAAACACATAAAACTAGAGCACTGACAAGATAGTACAGCACATAAGAGAAGCAGTGTGAAATGCAGTACATACAGATACAAGTATACAATCAGACTTATAGAAAAACAAGTGAAAACACACAACAGAGAAAATAACACACTGCCTCCTGCTTTCCTACTCTATTCACACTGGGTGGTGCTGGATGTCCCTCTGAATGTTTTAAATCCATGCAGAACCTGCAAAACATCTCACTTCTTTTACCTTGGGAATTCTAAATAGTGAAAAACAGTGAAAGATCATGGCCTAGATGGTACAGTGGGTGCATCATCCTGACATAAAACTTTATGAAGAACAGAGACTGACCTTGTCATTGAGTCTGGAAAAGTCTGTGTAGCGCCGAAATACCACCCAGGTCTCCTCTGGAGACTTCCTCACCAGGATCTTATATACCTATTGCAGAAAGAAGAAACAAGTGCCAGGGTTAACAACACATCCTTTCGGGACATTATTAAACATTTATTGACACAAATATAGACGAGCACTTGTTTATTTATTTATTTTTTGCTTATCCTTATTCAGCACTACATTGTTGTTGGTTTGTTTTGTTTAAAAGAAATGGCACATTCATCCAGTAAATTCATTAGGTGCAGTATCATTACATTTTTCTCTTTTCTTTGTATAGATAACAAACCACTGGAAGCTATAGTGCTACAAAGGCAATGCAGTGTTTTAGTCTGGAGTGTTGCTGCTCATTAGCTCCATTTAATAAAAAATAAGACCATAAATAAGCTTAATCTGCAGCAGAAAACAAAAAATCCAGTCTAAAGTTCAGTAGGCCGAGTATGCAGCATCTGGAGCAATGCTTGAGCTCAGATATACATATTTGTAGGTCCTGCCAATGCCTCACCACACACATCAAACCAATGCACACCATAAAAGCTGAAAGTCGTTCATTTAGCTCTGCATGAGTCTGTGATTACAGAGGCTATTTAAGGAGTGGAAGAGGCTGCCAACTGGTTAAACAGAAAGAGGACGGGACGGCAGAACTGATGTAAGCACATTGATCCACAGCTCAAACAGATATCTTCTACAGGATGCTCACATAACGCTGAGCCCAGTGGGAGGAGCAAATGCTAGGATTTTGATATATACCAACTGTAATATCACACAAATATGTTTCCCAGTCCAGTTCATTTTTTTAAATATTCAACTTTTTTGGGGGAAAATCACACACAAACACGAATATAGCGTCATGTGGCATACACTACATGTTCAAATGTTTGTGGACACCCCTTCTAATATATGCATTCAACTACTTCAAACTGCAACCACTGCTGAAACAGATGCAAATCTGTACAAAGTGTGTCTATTCTCTGTAGAGAAGTAATGGCAATAGAAAAGGACTCTCAGGAGTAGATAAACATGAACCAATTGGCACCTAGAGGGGTATAAAGCCCCCCAGCATTGAGCTGTGGAACAGTGGAACTGTAATGATGGATGGTGCTCCACCCAATACTTCTGGTATGATTTTGGGGAGTTGGGGATAAGGTCTGGTGGTGATCATCCAACATCCAGACTTTCACCTGATCACTTACTGAAATGTGTTGTAAATGTTGATGTAAGAGTAGATGTGAAACATATGCATATCCTTACAGTTCAATTGACTAAATTTTGTTAATAAACAAATTGTCTTATTTTATATAAATGCAAAAACACTAGTTTATTGAAATAAAGAATTGAAGGCACTGAAAATATTTAAATATAGAATATTAATTGCTGGTTGCAGTATTGAAAGTACTGGACTGCACATATTTAAACAGCCTGTTTGACATCGGAGGCGGACCGAATGGTGTACACAAAGGTTGTGACATAAGAACAAATGCTAGGACAGCAGGTGTGGCATCAGTGTCTTCTGAAAACGAAAGAACACAGCTGCACCGTTCTCCAAGAACGCTTCACTCTGTGTCTCTCCGGGGACATGAGCTCAGTGTCTCTATGGAGACGTTACTAATAATGAATCAAAAGGGCATTATGCAAATGAGATGATGCTAATTGCCAGTAGCCCGGTTTCATTCATCGCTTGCCACGTTCAAATTACTGCCCAATGAAAGCCTATAAAATAAAGTCTTTAAAACAACTTCTATAAATACAGTCTTTAAAGGGTTGATAAAGGTGAATTTTAGCAAATAGACACTGACTAACTGCACAAAACGCTAAGGTTAATGAATAAAGTCCTAAAATTCATTAACAGAATTATTGCCTGGACCATGATTTACCCTGCGTTGTATACTTTTTGTGCATACAGTAGATCCATGTGCTGCCCTGCCCGGAGTGTCTACTGTAATATTTACTGTTTTTATTTTGTTTTAAATCCAGTACTAGTACTACTTTCCATCAGCTGTTTGAGTGAACACAAAAAGATTACACGTTTGTGTGTCACATTAATAATCACAACCTGAACTCATATAAGAGTTAGGAGTCAATTTACTCTGCAGCTCATTCCAGTCTCACAAGACCAGGCTCTGATTTTTTAAAAACATATATAACATCCCTGATAGAATCTGCTAAAATGCCTTATAGTGCTCAAAAATGCACAAAAATCACCATGATGTTTTAGCCTTTTCTGGCTCCTATGCTTCCACATATGGGGTTTCCCTACTAGCATGTCAACTCTGCTCCACCTGCAGTGTAACCAGTAAGCTGATTGGCTGATTTTGCTAAAGGGTGGGAGCAAACAGGCGCCATGCTGAGCATTACGATACCTCCCATTAATATTTTAACAAGGGGCCAGTCTCCTCATAACGTCTTTGGTGGAACTTAAAATCAAGCATCATGTTTCTAATGAATGCCGTATAGCAAAGCACAACAGTAGAAAGCCAAGAGGGGGAATCGGAAGTAGAAACACCTGTTTACATATGAGACCACCACAAAGGATGCAGGGCATCTTCCACCTGACAACAACTAAGCAATGCTGGATGACCACAAGCTGACATCAACCTGCGGCTGATAAAAGAATGCTCATTATTCCAGCTCAAGGCAGACTCAGGGACATCCGGAAAAAGACACCCAGGGCACTGTGTGTTCTGCTATTTGTCTTCCATGATTTAAGGTTTCATCTATAGGACTGGTTCCCCAGACAGGCATTAAGTCTAGCCAGGGACTACACTATGCTTTCAAAGCAAAATTCCCCATTAAACATACTGTGTAGTCCAGGACTACGCTTAATCACTGTCTGGAAAAACTGGCTTGTAAAAGTATATTCAGTTGTAATCCTATGAGCGATCCATATTCCTGCCTTTTCTGGGGGTTTTGGAACAAAAGACAGAGGATAGAATACAGAAATCACGCTAGTTATACATTGATAAGCAAGGCAAGCTGGTCATCGCTGTCTTTATATTACTATTAATAATATTAGTTTTAGCAATAGGAATGTAACAGTATGTCATATTAATATCATTGTACTGTGACTAGCATTTTAGCTTGTGGCTGGTGTCTTAGCTTGAGGTTAACATATTAGCCTGTGGCTTGAGTGTTGGGTCATGATGCTATGAAGCCCTGGTATACATACTGTACTTTTATGATGTTAAATGATCTAATAAACTGGAATTGGAAATAGTCTAATCAGCAGTTTAGGCAGGAGTAAAAAAAGGCTGACCTCAAATGACCCAAACATTGTGACTTAATGTCTCGTGGCCAGTTCTGCACTCCTTCTACTGTAACTTAATTGCTGAACCATTGCTGATGTTGTGGTACTTGGGCAAGACCACTGACAAACCTCATAGCTTTGACCCAACTGGACCAGTGACCAAATTTCACAAACTCAACACACTGACTCAGCAATCTTGTGGCCAAGGCAGTAGGGTAAGCAGCTCAAGAAGTAGGTGAGACCATGTTTGAGGCACCCTGTACTTCTGGATGACTGGGCTGCTTTCCACTAGGAACTGATCTGAACACTCGCTTTCATTAAAACAATGGGATAAATTCAGACACTCTTTTATTCTGGAAAAAGACTGGAGGTTTAAGCTCCCGGGAGCTTTTCTCTCACCGTAAACTTGGCTCTTTCTTCCATGACCTCGTAACCTAGTACAGTCGGGGTTATGGGTCTCTCCTCCCAGCTAGGGGTCTGAGGCGGTGTATCCGGCCGCGTACAGCTGGAGTACTCCACCGTGGTGTCTAGGCCGTTCATTCTGGCCCGAGTGATGGGGCTCTGACAAGGTGGAGTGAAGCAGCTTCTGTCTGAGCCAGAGGCTCCACTACTATTCCCTCGTCGTCCTGAGCAGCTCTCATCTCCTGGGCCTTTAGTGGAGGAGGATTCTGAACTGCTGGATGCACTACCCAGACTCGAGGCTCGCTGGGGTCGCCTGGGGTTGGTAGCCCCTGGCAGAGTCCTTTCCATGGGCATAGGCACTGGCACAAATGGCGTTGCCATTCGTTTGGATGTCTCCTTTCTTGCTACACACCCGAAATCCTGGTCTGCACCTCTGAGGTCACCTGCTGTGTCTTAGATTTAGGACTGGATGGACAACCTGTCAGCAGGTGTGGACTTATGACCACACTTCTCTGTGGAAAACAAAGAGGAATAGACATATGCTTAAGGAGGAGCAGACTAATCTTAGACACAGTAAACCTAAAATCAGCTCACATAGATTTTTAAACGTAGACACACAGGCACACAAACACCATTTTCTCCTATCATGCTGCACCAATCAATTCAGCATCACAGCAGAACTCCCAAGTTCTCCACCAATATAAGGAAAAGTTAAATGATTTTTCCCCTTTTAAACAACATTAGCTTTATTTATAGCTGCAAATCAGAGCTGAAAGTAAAGCGGACACAAATAGACTCGACCAAGTGGATCTCATTTCCATGACAAAGGAAAGAAAGGCACAGCATCTAAAAATAATGTCTAGTTCACAAGCAACATCTTTAAATCCAGGCAGTGACACTTACTATATTACTGGATGTACAGTTATAACTTCTAAATAACTAAAAATAATAATATAACCCCCCCCCCCCAAAAAAAAACCCCTTTGATGTTAATGTTAGCTACCAAACAGCTTGTATTCATACCCTAAGCACTAGCTAGAACATAAGCTCTAAAAGTTATGTGGACAGTTTTTGCTCTTGTTTAATAGCAACCCGTTACAGATGGTGGCGTGTCACTAGGGCTGGACGATACGGTAAAAATACAGTCACAATATTAAAAATAAATGAAACTTTTTTTTTTTTACAATACATTTAATCACAGACTAAACACAAATAGTAGCAACAGATTCTTATAAACTACTTTTCAGATCCTCTCCTTTACTGAGTACAGTGATTTATATTCAACATCTGCTGCTCTTCATCAAATAAACCAGTCTAATTACACTGTCTGTAACAAAACCAGTGGTTGATTAGTGTTTATTAAGCACTAACAATGCTCTCCATATGCTCAGAAAAGCATATACTGCATCACGATACGATACGATACACTATCATCCTATTACCCTATTAGCCCTATGTGACACTGTTAAGATGTCCTGCTTAAAGCTTTTTGACTGAGGTTATCTAATAAAGCCACTGTCGCGGCTTTCCGACTTAAATCGCCCTTAGAAGTTCATCCTTGTGCTGCCTAATAAACACATTTACTTTACTGCTTTGTTGATCATGGACAAACAGGGACAAAAGTATTGGGACACCTGCTCTTTCATTCGTTTCTATCACAATCAAGGATAATAAGGAGACGTAATTTTGGAAGAGAGATTTCGGAGGAGAACTGTTGTGAGGATTTGATTGCAACCACCCGATCCCCCAATTCATACCATAACTCCAGAGAACACAGTGCTACAGTGCTCCACAGCTCAATGCCAGGGGGGCTTTACACCCCTCTAGCCCACGCCTTTGTGGACTTTTGTGGACACCCCTTCTAACGAATGCATTTTGCTGCTGATGATACTGATGTCTCATACTCATACACACACACACACACACACACACACACACACACACACACACACAGAGCTTGTCTAGTCCCTGTAGAGAAGTACTGCCAATAGGTGCATGTTGATCTGCTCCAGGCAGTACTTCTCTACAGGGACTAGACAAGCTCTGTGTGTGTGTGTGTGTGTGTGTGTGTGTGTGTGTGTGTGTGTGTGTATGAGACATCAGTATCATCAGCAGCAAAATGCATTCGTTAGAAAGGGGGTCCACAAAAGTCCACAAAGGCGTGGGCTAGAGGGGTGTAAAGCCCCCCTGGCATTGAGCTGTGGAGCACTGTAGCACTGTGTTCTCTGGAGTTATGGGATGAATTGGGGGATCGGGTGGTTGTCCACAAATATTTAGACACGTAGTCCATCAAGGTAGAAATCTATCTACTATTTCTACTCACCTCAACAGCCTCGCCTTGACAGCTGGCAGCACAAGGATGAACTTGGCTAGAAGGACCGCTTGAATCTGATAGGACCTCCTAAATGCAGTGGCAGTGACCTTCTGTAATGGATTAGATAACCTAAACACTAAAGCTGCCATCAGGACATTTTAACACAGTCACAGAAACATGGATAAACAAGAGCAAAGCCCGGAGGTGTGTCTAACTTTAACGCCAGTGTTTTCCTGCCCTGGTGTGCTATGCTAGCGAGCTAGCTAGCGCTTAGCGTGTCAATGCGAACTAGTTAGCTAGCTCGCTAGCAACTAGCTAACGTCAACATAAGTTTCATTTTCCAGGAAAATACGAATTTCCCTGCCATTAGAGGCACCAGCTGTATTTCACCTGTCTGCTCAGACGCTAAAGACATTTTCACCCTCACATTTGCGGCAGTAAAGGACCAGTTGGCTACTAGATGGCTATCTAACTGACTGTAGTACAGACAAGCGCTAGCCCGCTTCTGCTAGCGGAGACGAGAGCGCAGTGCCGACCTCACTCACTCGGTCCAGGAGAGCACCGAGGACTTCAGAGAAGCTGTTACTCACCACCAACTCCACTATTTATTTTCTAGATGTCAAAAGTGGAGGTACAGGAGGCTCCTCTTTGTTTAGGTAGCTTTGAGCATTGTGCTCAAAGGTGCGGGGGCTCCTGTGGGACAGACACACGCAGTCAGTCAGTCAGTCACACATCTCTGTTTGGATAAATGTCACAGGCTCTGTCTCTCCTCAGGTTTACACCGGCTCCTCTAGTGGTCAAGCTTCTTATACCGTCAGTGATGGAGAGCTACAGCACCCTCTGACTTGTTTTGTTGCTGAGAGGAGGAGGAAGAGGAGGAGGAGGAAGAGGAGGAGGAGGAGGAGGGAGACTAGGGGCATGTTTAGCTCTGTAACCCTGTCTGGGACATAAATTATAATCTTTTAATATCTGACAGGACATTTGAAAGCTGATACTGCATTTGCAACAGCATGGAAACCTGGCAAAAATCCTGTAACTCCAAAAGGGCCATTGGTGGGCCATTGATGATGACATTTTTACACAATTAACAAAACTACCATGTTCAAACCTGTCAAAGAAAGTTACAGACTGCAAAAATGGAGATTTCGTAAGTGTTTTATGTGACAGAAATGACGCAGATATAGCAAAACTCTTTCTGGCCCAAATCCGGCCCACGTTGTGCCCAGTTGCCTCATGGAATTACGGCCCAAAACTGGCCCAAACTTCATTCACCGAAGTCAAACCAAGCCTATGCCTGAACAGAGCCGAAACACACCCACATCTTATACTACACTCCCAAAATACAGCCATAACTTAACCACAGCTGAGCCAGAAGACCCGGAGTTGCCTTAGGAATTACGGCCCAAAACTGGCCCAAACTTCATTGACCAAAGTCAAACCAAACCAATGCCTGAACAGTGCCAAAATTCACTCATGTTTTATACTACACTCCCAAAATACAGCCATAACTTAACCACAGCTGAGCCAGAAGACCCGGAGTTGCCTTATGGAATTACGGCCCAAAACTGGCCCAAACTTCATTCACCGAAGTCAAACCAAGCCTATGCCAGAACAGTGCCAAAATTCACTCACATCTTATACTACACTCCCAAAATACAGCCATAACTTAACCACAGCTGAGCCAGAAGACCCGGAGTTGCCTCATAGAATAACGGCCCAAAATTGGCCCAAACTTCATTCACCAAAGTCAAACCAAACCCATGCCTAAACAGTGCCAAAATTCACTCACATCTCAGCTGAGCCAGAAGACCCCAGAGTTGCCTCATAGAATTATGGCCCAAAGACCAGTTTTAAGCTGCTGCAGAACCAATACTGCCCCAAATGCAAACTACAAAGATTGCCAGGCCTGTGGTATTTGGGTCTATTTGCAGAAGTAAGTCACTTTACCTGAACTAAAAACAAAGCCTTTATTAACATACTGTATTACATAGAATACTGCATACACTTATATGGTTATAACTATACTGTGTAACTGTAAAAAGGGCGGATATTCTCTCTATATACAGACATGTGAAACAGTCAGGACACCCCATGAAAATAACTTTTCTGTATCTTTATTCTACCAATACAGAGAGATGGAGGTAGTAGAAATATTACTACATACAATGACTAAAATTACAATCACTTGCTGCATATCCCCAGCATATATCTAGCGATAATTAGAACACTGAGTTTGAGGGAATTTGGAGGACTCTGTCTGTTTTGCAGCATTATATTTCACAGGTTCCCTGAGCAGTGGCCTTGTTTTTCCAGACACAGTAATCACAAGATCACAGGTAATCACATCTTGTAATCACAGTTTGTGTATATTGTGTATGTAACGTGGGAATAACTGTGTTGTATTTTATGGACATACAGCAGGTTTGTGTCCTCTTTGCATTGTGTTGTACTGCTGGTGAGGAGGCGGTGGCTGGCTTTAAATGCATCTGAGGAGCCATGTGTTTAGTCAGTACCCTCCTAGTGTCAAATTGGTCTCTTTCTGATGGTAGATGTAGTTGTGGTCTAGCTCCTGAGCATTGCTAGTGCTTGTGAGAGCTATGAACGAATGGGTTAATTGGTGGTACCAAATTGGGAGAAAAAAGGGAACAATTCCCTGTGTACGGGAACTACTGGGGTGATCGGAACGCACCTTTAGTTTGATTTGCTCTTGATTGCTGAAGTGAGGGAGTAGTTTTACCAGGGTGAGGCCTTCAGAACAAAGGTTGTAGAGGCATATGAGTCTTTTAGAAGGAGCTGTTCCACTGTCCGCAAAAACTTTTTACAAATGTCAACATGACCAGTTCAGGTGATGCTAGCAAATTCAGCCCAGAAGCAGACCACAAGATGCATGACAAGTTCTCCAACAATCCTACAATGGCAGACACACAGGTAGTTTTTGCCATTGCTGATGTCAAAGTACAGCATCAGAAAACTCTTCCTGGCAGAAAACATCAGGACAAGACTTAAGGTTGTGGCCATGTATTCATGCTGTTGCCTTAGGAGAAAGCCGAGATTCATCAGACCAGGCTGTCAGGTTTTTGGTGAGCCTGTGCTGAGAGCCACTGCAGCCTCAACTTTCTGTTCTTGGCTGACAGAAGTGGAATCCAATATGACCTTCTGCTGTTCTAGCCCATCCACCTCAAGGTAGGACGTGCTGTGTATTCTGATATGCTTTTATGCTCGTTTTATGGTTATCCGAGTTGATGTAGCCTTTCATGCAGAGGGAACATGGGGAAGGCAAATACATCAGCTGTGTGTCTTTAAGAAATACACTCTTAAATAATTATTAGGTCAAAGTAAAATTGCTTATTTAACACCAAATTAATTCATATAAATCCCAGCAGATCTTCTTCCCCTTCTGTCAGTAAACAGACCTATTTGTTCAATATTTACTCATGAGACAATTATTTTTCATTTTCTACTCACTGAAATATTGAAAAGTTTGGACGCCACAGTTCATGTTAAAATTGCCTCAGTTACCCCAATTTTGCAGGAAAATGTTGAATCTGAATAATTATAATATTTTTTTTCCATAAATAAATATCAATAATTAAATAAATAAATTACTTCTCAACAGATAAAAAAATTAATACCCTATTGCAGTAACAACTCCACCTATTCTGCCAAGATGAATCATCCCATCCCAGGACTCCCCCCGCACAGGCACAGGCATTCAGCGTTCTTTACAGACATATGGTGAACACTATAGGCATGATTTATGAGCTGGAAAAGAAGAAGCACTAGCTTCTCTTTACACTTGAAGAGCAGCACCTCTTGCCTAATGAAGTGATATGGAGACTGAGTAAGTAGCTGAATGAACTGCTGATTGATGATGTGTATCCATCGGAGACTACCTGTTGTGGAGAGAGACAACAAGAGAGAGAGAGAGAGGCCAGCACAAGCCTAATGGAGGCTCTCAGGTGTGCAGTGAGACGGTTTTGTGAGAGGCAGCACAGCATGCTCTCATATGTGCAGCTGCTTCTACATTATTCATTGCAGTAGCAGCCTCTCATGTCCCAAACAGCTAATCTCATGCGGCGCCTGGCCCTAGTTTCTCCAATTTGACCCATTTAATGGGCGTCTCCCTCCCACTGCTGAGCTTTTATGAGGGAGTCTGCCGTGGTGGAAAAGCCTGACCCACACAAACAAGCACATAACTATTATTTCAGGTCTGTCAGAAATGTGTCTTGGTTTTTCTGCTTGGCAGAAGAAGTAGGCTTTCGTTTGGGATTAGACATTCTGTGCAGCCGTAGACTCGCTTTCCAGGTTTACATGCTTCACTCTGCAGCAGTACCGTAGATTATTTTGCCCTATGTGTCAGAAGGTGCCACAGAAACCAGATTTTATTCAAAGTCAACTTTATTGCCTTTCCTTTTGTGCATACAGGAGTGTGTTGAGTGAGAAACAAGAGCATGGTGCTACCTTTCATGCAGAGCAGTAACAAGCATCAGCACTAGATGCAGCAATATATGGATGATTCTTCAATTTAGGGGAACCTTTGAGACCCCAGATTATAAATCCATGCAGGAAATACTTAAATATTATTTATTACTTTTCCCCAATATATGCAATTACTAAGTGATTCCTTTTTTATTGTTTTAAACAGTTTCTGTACTTTTCTACTCTGGTCTGGTGATCAATTAATTGAAAAAAGACATTATAGTAACTTAAAAACACACATATTGGCTTATTTATGCTCATATCTATACAACGCTCTCATATTTTTTAACAATATATTACTGTCCCCAACATCCCCAGCATAATTACCCCAGCAGCCTGTGATTCTGTGAGGAATCTTTTTAGGCTAACACTTGTTTATGTCAGTGGAAACAAAGACTGACAAGGGAGCACCTGTCAGACATGAGAGAATAGTATGATTTAAGCAAGATATTTTACAAAAAAAATATTTTAAATATTCACATTATTTGTATGTATTTCACCCCTTAAAAAGCCTATGGTCAGCCGGCGGGCCGAAAGTGTTATCACCAGAGAATTATCGATTTGTACAGATGTCCCTGTAGTCCCTGAATAATACACCTTAGTATGTAATACTAATCTTATACTAGATGCTAGGTAGTGTTATAACCTAGGGTCTTTTTTCATTGTGATAACTGTCATTATCACAACATGTCATTATAGACACAAAACTTGTGATAGTAGTGATAGTAGTATCTTTTTAACTGGTTAGGAATGCATTCCATCACAGTTTTAGTCAGTTTTAGACCATAAGACATCAATAGAGAGCTCAGTAGAGAATACAGAAAAAAGTAATAGGTGAAAAAGTAAGTGAACCCCTTTGGAATTAATTGGATGTCTGCAAATGCCACTTGTTAAATACTTCTTAAATATTTCAATTCTATATAAGCTCAGTCTTCACCATCATTACATATTTACAAATTACATTGCAAAATTA
Source organism: Salminus brasiliensis (assembly GCF_030463535.1). Classification (NCBI taxonomy): domain Eukaryota; kingdom Metazoa; phylum Chordata; class Actinopteri; order Characiformes; family Bryconidae; genus Salminus; species Salminus brasiliensis. The sequence goes on along the minus strand of NC_132882.1, from coordinate 9,966,098 downwards.
TTGCTCGTGTTATGTTCAGTTTAATTATTGCTTTTTTTTCAGAGTCCCCAACTGAAGAATCACCCATATACAGTAAATACAATCAGCACTCAATACAAAGTCCTGTACAATAAAATGTGTCAAGGCATCACAAACTTCATTGACCAAACACTGTTGGTTCTGGCGTTGGCATGGCGACAGCCAGGCTGATGTCACAGTTGTATCTCAGCAACTAGAATGTTCTAACAAACATCTAAAGGGTTAGTTGGTCCTGCTTTGTCACGTGTAGTTATAGCATCTCCAAAAGCAGCTCAAAACTAATACTTTCCATATCAGACTGTGATGCTACAGGTCAAAATGCTCTCCATGATGCGTCTGTAACTGTAGTTGAAGGTAAGTGTGAGCATCCCAACCCTCTTTAGACTCCTTAGTGAAATCCTTTGTTCATGCTGATCCTTACTTTCAAAATACTGAGCAATGGAGGTAATATAACTTAACACATACAACTGATGAAATGTCTTTAGAATCATGTGAAAAACTCAATTTTCTTGTGAGAAAACTTTCCCTCTCCATGTATTACTACTTAAACTGTCTAAAAGTAGATTCAGGTGCAGATGATTAGAACATGGTTAGAGAGGATTCTGGAAGAGTGTGTCTTCTTTAAACCTCAGATATTTAAGTCAGTTTGCTCTTGATTGTAGAAGTGAGTGTTATTACCATGGCCAGATCCAAAGAGCTCTCTGGGGCCTTCAGAAAGAAGGTTGTGGATGCAGATGAGTCTGGGAAGGGGTTCAAAAAGATCTCAGAACAGTTAGAAAGCAGCCGTTTCACTGCCAGCTAAATCATTTACAAGTGAAGCAAGTGAAGCAACCACCAGCATGACTAAGTCAGGCAAGTTCAGCCCAAGAACAGACCACAAGAAGTGTAAAGAATTTCCCACCAATCCTGAAACGGCATTACAAGGCACAAGGTACAGCATCTAACACCATAAAGAGGCTGCACACGATTTATTTTTAATGGGAGATGTTCAAGGAGGAAACTCTTACTGTATTATTAAATAAAATAAATAATTATTACATAAATAATCAAGAAGAAGGACATGTTCAGGACCAGGGGAAGCTGTGGATGATGTGCACTCCCTGAAATGTAAAACTGTGCTAACACTAAAGCACAGAGTGGTATCAGCCACACAGGTTGTATGTGTTTTCTTGCTGAAATTAAGAAGGAGGTTTTTCTCCTTGCTCCAGACCTCTAGCTGCCTCAACTCCTCTCTGTAGACTGTGTACTCGTCCTTGTTGGAGATAAGCCTCATACTGTGGTGTTGTCAGTAAACATGGTGATCTGATTGCTGAGATGTTTGGCAGTACAAAGCTGTGAGAGTCATCCAGGAATGAGACAACCTGATCTGAGTTCTAACTGCCTGAGGTCTGTTGTGCTCTAGTGATCTCCTGTGATCAGCACAGTCCTGTAGCTAATATAGGATGTTGATATCCTGGGTGATATCCTGGAGGATGTTGGCATACTGGTGGATCTCCATGTTAGATGGAATGAAGTCCTTAGTGTGAGCCACGAAGCTTTTTAAGCTTGTCATGACAATGACAAATGGATGAGTGCAACAGTAGTCAATGTAGACAAGTGAATGAGGACTTCTTTGGCACTGGTATGACCATATAGGATTAGTATTAGTGCTTAGTATGCTAATGGGAGACAGCCAAGGCCTTTGGGCAACTCCGTGCTCTTAAAGGAGAATGCTAACTGCTTATTTTGTTAAGTGAGCTAACAGATGCTCACATCAGCTACTATTATGGTGAGTGATGAGGGAGAGGGAGGGTCACCCAGAGAGAATGAGGCTCTTTTGGACTCGCAGCTAACAAATGGGTATTAAACTTGTGATAATAGGGGCCGTTGCTTAGGTGCATCTTGAGAGTCCACTTTTAGATGTAATAAAAATATAATATTGGACAGCAAAATGTGAAAAAATAATTGGCCCATCAAAGTAAAACATTTGTTCCATGATATTTTACAGCAACAACTGCAAGCAACATTTCCTGTAATATGACAACTTTTTGACAACATTTTGCTGAAAGAGTGTGATCCAGTGCTTCTCCACAGAACTATAGAACTCAGATATATTAAAATGTTGTTAAGCATTAGACCCTGCCAGATATAGAGGGACCTGCGTTGTCCAAAGATGTGCATTTTATACTTGTCTGTCTGAAGCACATTATCTCAGGAGGCTTAACGCTTGTCCAGGTGATTTCCTGCAAATGTGAGACAGCTATTGATGCTTCTTCTGGTTTGCAAAATGTGTTCTGCCTTTCTGCTCTCCCATGAATCTCACTTTTACTCATTCACTTTCTTTCTGTTGAGTCATAGACACGGATTGCTCTCCTGACTTTTTTTTTGGATGATTTGCTGCAGCTACCCTTGGGGATATTTTGGCAGAGCAGCCACTTCTGGAAAGATTCACCAGTGTTCTCAGGGTTCTCAATTTGTAGATAAATGTTCTTACTGTGGTTTGGTGATTCTCATAAACATAGAAAAGATAGGAGTAAGCCTTTTGTTCCCTGGACAGTAGAGATAGTTACTCCAACGAAAGCCATACTCTTGATTTTAGAAGAAGCAACGAATGAGCCGGTGTCCAAATACCTTTGTCCATGTAGTGTATGTAATATACAAAACTGACATATACTTAAATCTACGAATAAACATATTCAGTAAAAGAATTAGGAAAGAGAATAGCTATAAGAATGAGGAATAGAGTAAATCGTCTCTGTCATGCAAAACCTTGTATCCTGTTTTTCGCGTTTTGTATATATGAGGTTTTTGTGTGACAATGACGATATGCAGATTTTGACAAGACACCTAAATCCACATAGCACAGTCAGGTCCAGTTCTATTCAAAAACAGGAACGGATTCATCCCTGCATAAAGGCTTTTCCATACAGAGAGCAGTGAGGTGAGTAAGTGTGCCCGGTTATCGTGGTATGCACACTGAAGTGCTCCATTCAGCTCTACTATACTTGCCAGCAGCATCCCTTTTTCAGCTGCTTCATTGTTGCCACAAGATGGCAATGTTACAAAGCAGTTTGGACTCTGACCGGCGTGGCACCACACACTCTCCCTCTGTTTGCCCCCTCCTCTATCCTGCACTGATGGGTTTGTTTGTGCGCTTTGTTGTTTGCCTGTTGTACACTGCCTCGGGAGGCGTGTGGAAAAGCCGCAATTCTCCGTATCACAGCCTCAGCACAGCATTCATTCTTTGCAGAATAAAACAAACAGAATAAGTGAATAAAAGCCAAAAGTCTGTTGTTTCTTCTCCCAGTGCATGCTTTCATGTGGAACGCCAAAGATTCAGATGCAGCGCTGCAGAGCTCTCTGTGGAAAACTTCCACAGTTTAGAAGATTACTTTGCTTATGCTGTAAATCTTGCCAGAACGTAATACCATGAGTACAGAGAGTCCCAAAAAGCCTTTATTTATCAATACAATAGTGACATACAAATCCAAACCGAGTATTAAGGAACTTTACATACATAATTAATCCTATTTAAATGTTTTTGCCAAATAAAGTTCCCCACGGTGCATCACAACTTTCCCCACTTATGGTTCATGGTCATCATATGGGAAGTAGGCATGTGTACAGATATGCCAATGTTCTCAACTTGGTTGTATACACCTTTTTATCTTGACACCTTGCCTGGTCTTTAACCTCTTAATGCAGCAAGGCTTATTACACACTAAGGTGTATTACTTACTTAACTACAGGGACTTCTGTACAAACTGGTGGGGCTATTCTTTGGCAACAGAAGTTTATAATAACGCTTTCAGCAGGCCATAGTTTTTTAAGGGGTTAATAGAGTAATATTTTATTGATTAAATGATGTATTGATTTATTTATTGATTAAATATTGTGTTTATTTTGTTTCTTAAACCCATCTGTAAAAATTAAAGCTTAAAAATGAGTGAATACAAATAGCATAGAAGCAAAGCTACACGCGTCAACTACCATTAAAGTGACAGTCTGTATATTTTCACGGATTTGGGGATTTAGAGACCTCTCTGGTGAGAATGTGTAATTATGCTGAGCGTGTTGAAAATTAATTGCAAAAAAACATTGCGTTGTGGTGCAGCCTCCTTTTAGAGCGGATGAATTTGATCATAGCAAGTTTACATTCATTCATTCAGTCAGTGGAGAGCTCAGTCAAAACCTGGTGAAGGAACGTTTTTAAAACCATTTCAAGGCAGATACATACTGTCACTGTCAACAAACAAAAAACATAAACATGTATCAGAATCAGAAGCAGAATCTGACTTTATTGGCCATTTGTTTTGTTTTTGTTTTTGGTTACAGTAGCTCACAGTGCACGATAACTGACATTACAGAAGTAACAAACACACCCAACCTTCACACCAAACACACACACACACACACACACACACACACACACACACACACACACACACACACACAGTGACATACATGCACAGACACACCTGTAAACTTAACATGTGCAGAGTTGTATATTTAAAGTAAAGTGCTGAGTGCAGCAGTAAAGAACAGTGCAGACTGGATTAAATAGATATAAATATGGAGAACAGAGGAGTCACTGGTTGAGACGGTAGTACAGATTGTTCTGAGACACTATCAGATAAATAAAGTGCAGTACAGAGAAAGAAGAGTGAGAGAACATCTGGATAGGATGTATGTATGTAGTAGACTGTATACAGAAAGTATTGTTGTAATGTTCAGCTGTTCATGAGTGTGATGGCGTGTGGGAAGAAGCTTCTCTGTAGCCTGGAGGTCTTGATCTTCAACTGGCTGAAACGCCGACCTGAGGGATATCCACAATAGTGGCTTTTTAATTGAAGGTTAAAGCGTTTTTTACATTTAATGCAGGTTAATGTAAATAAATTGCCACGTGAAGCTGTTTTCTGTATGTTTGGAGAATATTGTTTTGTTCATAAATGATGAAATACTCTCACAATCAAGAGCAATTATGTCCACAAATGTAGAAAACATGGGGAAAACAGAGTCTGAAGGCTTTCTTTGAGGTGCAGTGATACAGGACTAAATGTCATGTTCAACACGTAACAGATAAAACACTGGCTATAAGAGTGCAGTGGGTTAGCATGAACCCAGTAGCTGTATTAAACAGCCACTCAGTCAGGCATCTGTTGAGGTGGTCGTATAGGTTGTGTTAACAGAACAACAGCAAGGATAACACTTAAAAAGTGTCTGAGCACAGTGCCTAGCTCTTTTTTTTTAAACAACAGAGGTGAAAAACAGCACATGTAAGCTGAATTGCTATCTAGGTACTTTTAGGGACTCAGTTATCAAAAGTCTTCCACCTGGAGATGTCATGTGATTGGGGATATTCTAACCTGCAGATGGGAATAAACAGCAATCTGCAGGTTAGAATTCACAGGAGGAGTTCTTGCTACACAGGAGGACTAAATTTGCTAATTTTACTAAGCAACTGAACTACATTAATTCAATTTTTCGAAGTATGTACTTGAGTTGAATAATCCTACTTCACCTGCTTGTTATAATTGCTTGTTACCACATGAAGTAATTATTTTTTAGACTTTCTCATTTTACAGTGCAGTAGAGCTTTCTTTGTGGAGCAGATGTTGCTGAAAGCATAGCGGTAAGACAGGTGAGACGCATGTTCAAATCCCAGGTCTGGCTTGAGTATTGTGTCCTTGGACAAGGCCCTAAACCTCCCACTGCCCCAGGCAGCTTCTACTGCTCTACTGGCGAAGCTGTGCTGCTAGCAGACTGGCCTGAGTCAGACAGAAAAACTTCCCCTGTAAGTAGATTCATTAATTATAAGCAACTTTAAGTGTTCTTGGTTTATTGGTGTGTGCTTATGGATGGTCGTCTTCAGCGTAGAGTACAGCCTTTCTATAGTGTTCATGACAGGCACTGACATTGTTACAGGAGTGCCAATTTTAGTAATCCATTTGTGTGTCGATTTTGAAATGCGCTTTGGATCATTGTCATAAAGATCCTATTTTCAACTAAGATGCATTCTCCTGGCAAAGGCACCCTGATGGTTGGCCAAAATATCCTGGCACTTCTGAGAATTTGCAATTGCAATGCTATTGATCTTCACAGACTGGCTCTCTGGCTTTGTATTTCTTTTGTTCTGGTAATTATAGCTGTCAGTGAATATTAACATTTTAAAAGGGAACCCTGATTGTTAAGACATGTAAGCCTGAATATGGGGTACGTGTTCAGTATTATAAAATGTGTTGTATCAACCAAATAATATTTATTATTACTAACAAACATCCCTGTACTAATAGGCTGTCTCTCTCTCTCTCTCTCTCTCTCTCTCTCTCTCTCTCTGTCTCTCTCTCTCTCTCTCTCTCTCTCTCTCTCTCTCTCTCTCTCTCTCTCTCGTCTGCTGAGCAAAGTGAGACGATTGTCTTAAGTTCTATAGGACAGTAGTTGTTTTCATTCGGGGCGGTGGTGGCTCAGCGGTTAGAGCTCCAGGCTATTGATGACAGGGTTGTGGGTTCGATACCCGGGTTCGGCAAGCTGTTGGGCCCTTGAGCAAGGCCCTTCACCCTCTCTGCTCCCCGAGCGCCGCAACAATGGCTGCCCACTGTGTGTGTTTCAATGGTGTGTATGTGTGTGTTCACTGCACGGATGGGGTCTATAGAAACCTTCATACAGAAGGACCAGGTTCTTTGCTAGCCACTGTTCTTAAGATCCCAAAGTGAAGAGACTCTAGTCTACTCTAGCATGAAAGAATAAGAGACCAATGAATGTATATCTTTGAGAACCCAGGCCTCTTCATGCTATATATAATTCAAGTGCTGAAGTCATGGCCATGAAGGATTTCTTACCATCTCTTCTCTCAGTGAAGTAAGATGTGCCTGAGGCTGGCAGTGGAACCCAGTGGCAGGTATGGAAATCTTTGCAGGTGCGCTTGTTTTATTGCTGTCACCTAGTCATAAGTCAATGAGAGCTGAGGGAATGAGTGACAGAGCGAAGCGAGGCAGCGGCAGAACAATGTGCCCAGAACAAAGAGCATGTCTTAGTCTTCCACGGCTCACTCTGCCTCTCCGAGAGGCTTTATGGGTACAGTAAATCACAGCCGGCTCCATCATAAAAGCATATTCCTCCATTGATTCTGTGATTCTGCTTCTTGCTCTGGGTTAATGGCGACTTCGGCCTGGTCCTCTATCCATGCTTTATCATTACGGGTAGAAGGTCAACCTCATTCGTTGTCATAGCGAGTGTTTTTCTAGCAGTGACCTTCCGTGGACACTGGGAGTGTGCATTATTGGGATGCTCTTATTTTTAAATGCGCACCATTAGTCATGATTACCCTTGACTGCAGGCAGAACACTCTGTGCTTTTCTTGAAAGACTGGTGAAACAGCCATGTTTGTGCTTTAAGGAGAAATTTTGTGTGTGTGTGTGTCTCTCTGTGTGTGTGTGTGTGTGTGTGTGTGTGTGCTGGGAAGTCAAAGAAAAGTGATTTTTTTCCTCTTACTTTAATCACCTCAATCTTCCATTTTCCCCATGCTGTTCTGAGCTTCTTTTAAGCAGTGTGTTCACACATCACTTCCTTGGCAAAGACATTAAAAGAAGATTTTAATTTCTTAGATAAGCAACATCTCTACTTTTGGGAAAGAACAAAAGTCCTTCTTTTTTGCTGGAGGACAGCCAAGAAGCCTGCAAGAGTGCCTCTGTGCAGTCCTGAAAGAGAAATGAAGCTAGATAAAACACTGCCCAGCTGTCCGGGCATAACAAAAACACACTTCTGCAAAGTTAACAGAACAGCGCCTGGAACTGATTCGCTGGCACTTAGAGGAGCTACATGTGAGATTAAACCAGTAATTGGACTTTTGCTTCCAGAAACTGCCATGGTTGCTGATAATATAAGCTGCTGAGTGCATGTAGGAACCTGAAGGATCATCGTTTTTCACTCGCTTTGTGTGCCTATGGAGTTTAGAACAAAAAACATGGACTGCAGCACAATACAACTAGAGGTAGGTTATTGACACATTCGCTGTTTTGTTCAAAGCACGTCGGATTTGATGTGAAAAAATAGGTGTAGACTGAGGTGGAGATTTTCAGCTTGAATTTGAAGATGTTTACATACAGTATAAGACACACAGACCTTTTATATACAGTAAGTAGTGCCAGAAGTAATCAGATTAATTAAGTACGACTGTCACATTTAGCACTTGGTTGCGAATGGACATACCCTTAAATTACAGTTCTGAATATTTTATCTTAGATTCATTGTTCCATTTCAAATCCAGTGTGCTGGAGCACAGAGAGAAAACTGCCTCGTTTGGTGTACAGCACGAGTACCCAGCCCCAGTCATAGAGGGCCACAGTCCAGGACAGTTTGATTATTTCCCTGTTGAAACACACATGATTCAACTCATAAGATTAAAATCTCTTTATCGCCGTTGCACACCAGTACGACAGAATTCATACTAATTATTAGCCCAGTGAGAGCACACACCCAGACTGGTGGGCAGCCACCTCAGCACCCAGGGAGCAATTTTTAATGCTTTGCTCAAATGCATCTCAGCCATGGATGCTTGTCCAAGGGGTTCCAACCAGTGACCGTCTGGTCCCCAACCCACTTCTATAACCTTTAGGTCATCAGTTAAAGCAGAGTTTTGTGAGAATTTGCATTTCTTGCTCCCGGGCTCCCTCTATGATAGAGAAGCGTGATTCACGCTTTGAGACGCCCCTGAAGGACACTCTTTTTTGGACAAGCTGAGAGATACAGAACAGAACCAGTCACTGGACGCATGTAGACTGAGGTGGTAAAGATTTTCTCCCCAATTTAAGATAACCACCATTCTCTCCACCGTCACATGTAATGCCTTCGGACACTGGAAGGGGGAGGACGGACACATGCCTTCTTCAACACTTGTGCAACCACCTCTCACCTCTTTTCGAACTGCTGCCGACCTGCACCGGGCAACCAATGCACTCGGAGGAAAGTGCTAGGTGCCCAGCTTTGATGTATTGACTGGCCAGACGCTGGCCAGACACTGCAAGGCTAATATACTAAGGTGTATTACTCAGTAACTACAGGGACTTCTGCACAAATTGGTGGGGCTATTCCTTAGTAATAGAAGTTCAGTCATATCACTTTCAGACTGCCGGCGGACCATAGCCAGTTTGAGGGGTTAAAAAGGTCAATTAAATATCATTAAATGCCTTTTAGAAACATGCACGGCACTGTGGCTTGTTGTGGCCTATAAGTAGTTATGTATATTATGCTGCACTTATTATGGCAAACCTCATGCACAGGCAGGTTTTTAGACATATGAGACATGCAAAATGTCAGAATATGTCTTATTGGGTCTTGAAGAATACCTTCAAACATCTTGCAGTTACTCCAGGATCTTTAACTCTGCCATTAACTCGGTCCTTTCCGATTACACGCACCTGATCTCCTGCTGTGTTAGCAGGTGAATGAAAAACCATCAGATGAAGAAGGTAGAAATTGGAACGAAGAATGTCGGCCATTCCGGTTCCAAACGGAATTGATCCGTGCGGCTTATCTCACATACCAGGCGGACTATGACATCTACAGCTCCCTACGGGGTTTGCTGGCAGCCTATGACCAGCAGGTGGCAAAGCTGAGCTACTAGACATACCATTGAGTGAGTGTTCATGAGTCTGTGTGTGCTTTTCGTGTGTAGGTTCCTTTTTGTGTGTGTGTGTGTTGCATGTGCATACCACTGCCAGTGTGTTTCTATATCTTATGGAGGAATTGAAGTTTGGGGGTTATATTGGAAGGAGGGAATGTGTACATGTAGGGTGTGTGTTTGGCCTGGGGGGTATAATCTTGTGTCGGAACTTTGGGAGATGGGAGAATTTTGACATGCCAAGCTGTGATGAAACTTATAAAGCCGTGGGAATGATGGAGCAGTGTGGCATCCACTTCTCTGTTTTCCTTCCTTGGCTTGGCTGTGTTCGGAAGGCACCAGATACTGTGATTTCTTCTGCACTGCGCGAGCAGAGTAATGCCATCATAATTATCCTCGCAATGTGATTACTGTGGCAATGGGAGGAAGAACAGATTAGATAGAATCTCTCTCTCTCTCTCTCTCTTTCTTTCTCTCCCTTTTCTTCCAGTTAGCTGCATGATGATTGCTTGCATAATTTTTTTAGGAGTGTGTGTGTATGTGTGTCGTTGTAGCCAAGGCCACCTATCCTGCCCAGTAGTAATTTGTTTGCTCTCTCACCCATTAGCATTCCTATTTTGCCGTAATTTTCCCACAATCGCATTTTGCACTGATTATCACAAGCTAGAAAATGTGGTCTTTTTACCTTCGCCATCTGTCTTTATGAGGGCCCGGATGTCTCTGGTGGATGCAGCCATGTGCACTGACCCTGAATGAACTGTGTTAGCAGCGAGCATTTGAGCGTTTCTTCTGATCTCGCCATTTCTTTCGTCCTCTCAAATGTCCTCATGTTTCCCCTCGTCGAGTTCGACTTTCCGTGATGAGGCACTGCTGTCGGAAACCTTCCATCATGTTGTTTGGGGAGTTTATGAGCAGCACAAAGGGTTGGATGTCAAGATCAAGATCAAGAAAAACCTCATTGTCAGTCCAGCTGTTTTCAAGTGTACAGTGGAATGAATAGGGCTTATGCAGCTCAAGGACCTTGGTGTAACATAAGCCCTATTTGAGCTGTGTCTTTCTCATCCTAGGAGGTACTGTGGTTTAAGCAGTGGCCTTCTAAGCCTTCAGAGAATATCTAATGATCTGTACGAACTAACTTCATATATTTCTGTCATTTTAGTTTATTTACTCCAAGTATTCTTCAGCTGTTGTAGTGCTACTGCTTGTTCAGCAAAGTAAGTTGGTTCATGTTCAATTTTAGGACTTCAGGAGTTGGACTGATGACCTTTTATGTGAGCTTTTATGTGAGAACTGCCAACATAATTACTAAGTGACAGTACAATCTGTCAGTAACGTTTCTATGTAGAGTACAATAGGTGGGAACAGTGTCAATCTAGGCTTTCTGGAAGTCATAGATATGTGAATGTGAATATGAGGGACCGTCTAACCAGGTTTCAGACTGTTGTTTAAAAGCAGAGGCAGTTTCTTACTGAAACAATTTCTTGGAAATCTAAAAAGATTTTATTAAAAGTCATTTTTGGTACAGTGTGACACAATGTGAAGAACAACTGTCTGATTCATTTTATATAAACAATAGTCATACGATTTATGTGTGACAATTCAACCTTCTTTTGGCAGATTTTTGGCATTTTTCATTAAACCATTCTAAAAGATCTGCCAGGAAAATATGTTTTTTGCTAGATACTAGTATTTGGAACAAGCAGTAGTGTACAGATATAGGCTGTAAAATATTACAATTATTCAAGCTATAATAAAATAATGAGATATACTAGATTAATATAGACTATACTGATTTAACATGATTACATTTGCAAGAATATGATGTTTTCAGTATATCCCTTCTTTAGTGGTCAGTTCCTGACCACAGGGTCACCATTGGCAGGATATATTATTCAGTGAGTGAACACAGAGCTGTTTAAAAATTCTAGCTCTCTCTCCTTTCCCCGATAAAATCACCAATGGATGTAGATACAAGTTTTTTTGGAATTGGGAATGATAATGATGACAAGTACCAGGGGCCTTCCTCAGACCTTGCTTCAGGTGCTCTCTTCATGCTCTGCTTGTCTTCACTCTGTACCCCAGAGTTTAACACCACTCTCTCTCGGTTTCTCCATCTCCCTCTCTCTCTCTCTCTCTCTCTCTCTCTCTCTCTCTCTCTCTCTCTCTCTGCCATACCTATTTTTAGGTTGTTGGTATACCTGAGAGATGAGAGTTTCTTTTTGTCTCCCATGATCTGCAGGCAACATGATCAAGACAAATGATGTGCAACACACACACACACCCATACTCGCAATGGGCAATGCCCTTCATAACAGACTTCATCAATATCAACAATATGAAAGATACATAAGTCTATGGCCTACCCCATTCACATTTCCCTACCTCACTATACTGCACACTGTAATAGCTCTCCATAACACACCCCTTTGTGTATTAATGTGCCATATGTCACACTGAGAAAGGTGGTGTAAGGATTTGAATGTGCCTACAATGCAAACATACCCAGATAATCTACACGGGCAACTGTCCAGGGGTGCACAATGACTAGAGCATTAAAATCTTATTTGAAAAATATTTAAAATTATGTTAATAAGGTAGACCATTTGGTAGTGTCTGTGCCACACAGCTTAAGGGGCCTGGGGTTTTGGGCTGTCTCAGAAGAGCTGGAGATGCATGGTTTTCCTTCAGGTACTCTGGTTTCCTCCAACCTCCCAAAAACATACAGTAGGTGAATTGACTATGGTAAATTTACCCTAGGTATGGGTGTGTTTGGTACCCTGCGATGGACTGGTGCCTGTTCCAGGCTGCATTCCTGCTTCACACCCAATGATTCCGGGTAGGGCGAAAGTGCCATCTACCCACCTTGGAGAGCACAAGGCCAATTGTGCTCTCTCAGGGCCCTCTTTTCATAGTGACAGTGCCTTATTCTGCTGGGCCCCTCGGGGCCTTCAGAAGTCTTACTTCTCCAGAAGTTTCCATATATTCATTTTTTGTATCAGCTTCATAACAGAGAAAAGCAGAATACAGTGCCTCAGTGGACTGGAGCTCCTTGTGAATCCTAAAATATGTATGAATGTCTTCATGCATTTGTTATGAATGTCATGGTGGGGAAATTAGTGGTATATGTATGAATTTTAAGAGATCTGGTTGTCCAGATCCACTGTGACTCCTACCTGGAAGGAGAAGATAAGATAATCAGCAGATGGATAAAACTATTTCCAGTCAGCTTTCAATCTATTCTCAGACCAGAAAAGTCAGTTTCAAGCTGAAATAATTTAGCAGTAAATGATAAATGTGTGTTAGATTTTAATGGCTTCATGTGGGGAAAGAAACATTTATTTGGCATCCAATTTTCCATGACCTAGCAGATCTTGGCAAGGCCTAAGCTGAGAGGTTAACATTAGTTCAGTTTAGATACTCTATGAAGAATGAACAGGGCAGATGTCCAGCAGAAATGCTGCAAGTTATACTGACATGACTTTGATGCGTTTTCTGTTTTGTTTATTTTTTCCCTGCAGTCTCTCAAAGTACAGCAAAGAACAGACTGTGCTTTGTCTGACTGAGACCCTTATTCTCTTCATGCTGTACTGTTGGGTAACTTGTTCACTGTTTTCTTGTTTTCTTAGTAGCGTTGAAGGATGTTCAGACTTGTGTTGCCTATATGAATAAGAAATACATCAAAATAATTAGACTACTGTTACGACTCGGTATAGAGTCAGGCCATAACAGTCTATCTGCATGGCTAAACACACTGGACACTGTATAGATGTGTGAACCAGTATGAATGTATTGTCAGTCAGTGGAGGAAATATGACTTTACTATTTTGTACACCAAAATAACAAACAACACAATTAACTAAACCTGAAATGAAAGAGTTTTTTCCCCAAAGAAATGTTTGATAAAGTGTAACAAAGCTAACAAGCTAGCAGAATGGAAGGTGGGAGTGCCGGTGTCGTTACCAGTTTCACGTCCCCTGCCGAGCATGCGCAGTGCAAACTGGCCAAGGGATAGGCCGAATTGGGTATTGACAGTGCAGAGTTTGCAGTGGTGGTGTTTCTGCCCTTAAGCACTGAGGTAGCATGTATAGCCAGCATAGATATGGCAGAAGTGTGTCCTTTTGGCTAGGCAGCCTTGACTGTTTGTTAACCTGCCTCCAAACAAGAGCTAGTAGCATCAACCACAGTTAAGACGTTCCAAGCTATTCGGATAATCTTATAACATATATAATAAATAGTGTCCGGCTGGCTAGCTAACATAAGCTAATAACAAATTGGGCAGGGGACGTGAATTGGGTAGGGACAGCTCCCCTTGTGGCTTGTGAGGGACCTGCACCTACAGAAACAGACCAAACACAAACAGCACATGCAAGCACACAATGAACACTGGGGCATCCCAGGGCAGTGAACTGAGTCCTCTGCTGTTCACCCTGCTGGCTCATGACTGTGTTGCAAAACACAGTTCTAACAGCATCATAAAGTGATACAACTGTGCTGGGTCTCATCAGCAAAGGTGACGAGTCAGCATACAGAGAGGAGGTGCAGCAGCTGACAGACTGGTGTACAGTCAACAACCTTTACTGGAATGTAGAGAAGACCAAGGAAATGGTTGTTGACTTCAGGAAATCAAGACCGGACCACTCTCCGCTCAACATCAACGGCTCCTCTGTGGAGATCGTTAAGAGCACCTTCCTTGGTGTCCACCTAGTGGAGGACCTCACCTGGTCCCTGAACACCAGCTCTACAGCCAAGAAAGCCCAGCAGCGTCTCTACTTGCTCCGGAAGCTGAGAAAGGCCCGTCTCCCTCCACCCATCCTCACCCTCTTCTATAGAGGGACCATAGAGAGCATCCTAAGCAGCTGCATCACTGCCTGGTTTGGGACCTGCACAGCCTCTGACCGCAAGACCCTCCAACGCATTGTGAGGACAGCTGAGAGGATCATCAGAGTCTCTCTCCCCTCTATTATGGACATTTACACTGCCCGCTGCATCCGCAAAGCAACCAGCATTGTGGATGACTCCACCCACCCTTCACACAGACTGTTCTCCCTCCTGCCATCAGGAAGAAGGTACCGCAGCATCCGGTCCAACACGACCAGACTCTGCAACAGCTTCTTCCCCCAAGCCATCAGACTTCTCAACTCAACTCAACTTCTGACCTGATGTCTTTTTTTGTTACATGCACTCTCTCTCTCTCTCTCTCTCTCTCTCTCCAACCATTTACCCCAGATAAAATGGGAAGCATTTTTTGCACAAGCATTTGCACTAATAACTTTACTACCTACCTACTACTCAATATTTATTACACACTGCAAAATTTGCACACTACCCCCAATTATTTATTATTCTCTGTCTGTACTGTGTTGTGTTGTCTGTCTGACTTTGTGTCATTGTGTTGCACTTGTGTTCTGTATGCACTGTGTCTATGTTGCACCATGGTCCTGGAGGAACGTTGTTTCGTTTCACTGTGTACTCTGTATGTAGTTGAAATGACAATAAAACCCACTTGACTTGACTTGACTTGACACATGATAGGAATACTGCGGCTGGGGGTCGCAACACTACTTATTATTGATTAATGATACTATGATGTTTTTTAATCCGATACCAAGTGTTGACAAGACTAAGATGCTGATTCCATTGCGGATACTGTCAGAGCATGGAAAAATGTGTTATACAGCAGAAAGAGTTCAATAATGTTATTCAGCTTGTAGCAGAACCCTTCATGGTGCTATATGGAACCATTTTTAATTAGGGTAAAATAAGAATTACATGCACAACATGTTCTCCATCAAAGAGAATAACTATTGAAGAGCTATTCTATGTAGAACCATGACAAGGCACCAACTGGGGGCCACAACCAAAAGCTTTGAACTATCTTATTATTTATGTCTTACCTCCAAACTCCCTGGCGTCTTTGGATTAGCAGCATGTCTCACACGCTTTCATTCAGTGCAACAATACACACGTTGTGCAGCATTTTATGAGCTGACTGCCAGTGACGGAAGGAGGTTTAGCCACATTATGTCACTATGTCACATTATGTCTTTTTTAACACCATCACAGAATCCATGTATGAAAAAAGGTCAAGTTAATCAAGCCTGTTTGTCTTACCGATTAGGCTTCATACTGTGTTCTGTTACAGTATGCACGGTTTTGGATAAACTTACTGATTTACAAATAGTACAGGCCTGTGCTTTTGTGTGTGTTTGTGTATATGTCTCAATACGCACACATCTGCTGGATCTAATGTACTAATAATAGTAATAAGTACTAATGTAATAATAATGCCATCAGTAATAAA
Organism: Salminus brasiliensis; assembly: GCF_030463535.1. Classification (NCBI taxonomy): domain Eukaryota; kingdom Metazoa; phylum Chordata; class Actinopteri; order Characiformes; family Bryconidae; genus Salminus; species Salminus brasiliensis. Next base: position 9,950,181 of record NC_132882.1, on the reverse strand, counting down.
ATTTCTTATCTAAAAAAGGTACATTTTGTACTTAAAGCAACAGTATGTGAGACTTGGTGTTTTTCGCTCCTGAGCTCCACTTACAGGTGAGGAGTGTAATACACTTTTACTCCACTCCTACATAATGTTGCTTCAACTTGATCAAGAATGTAGTAAAAAACTAATAATATGCCTAATAATGTAATACAGTTTATTAGCCAGTAATATTATATGTTATATATAATTCTAAACAATAATATTGTTACTGCTTTTTTACTTCTATTATTTATATTGTGCATATAGTGGTAATTTATCTACGTTTTTGCATCTGTGTGTCTTGCTTGTATCTAATAGCTCTCCAAAGCTAATTATTAAGACTTTAACAGGCATTGTAATCAAACAGTCAAAACCTTTTTTGCAATTAAATTGCTTTAATAAAAATTTGCCAAAAACCTGTCTTTGGCTGTTTGACCTTATTCTACTCATTGAATAGAGATTGTAATACTGGTTATATCCACTGGGTGATGTAAAAGGATATCACAGGAAGAAAATTAACTGTATTGGAGGTACGCTACTTTAGACGCCACTGAAGACATTTAAATACTTCAAGCTACACAGACAATTGCCTTGTCTTGAATGTTCAATGTTCAAATGTAATGTTCTACAACCCCATGAAATTATATTTTTTGTGTAATGGCAGAAACATGGTGACAAAATTAATCTCTATGTTAACCCAAAAACTGTGTGACCGCTTGGTTGAGTTGCCCAGTTAAGGCAGACTTGGACACTAACATTAGCTCAGCATAAACACTGCACAACATTATATTGCCAATTTACTTGCTAATATGTGAGCTAGTAGTACTTGTTATTGATGTCATAGCTATCATAGCTGAGATTCACCGAAGAACTTGTTGATGCTTAGAATACCTGGGTGTGAATGAAAGTGGATACGCGCCCGTCTGGTTGACTTGTATATCCTGATTGGGTCAGAGAAAAAACAAAAAAGGAAAGTTGCTAATTATCTTTTTTAATGTATTTCCTGGTGTAACTCTTAAAGGGTTAATGATATAAGACCTAAACACAGCTTGTGTTAAAAGAATGTAATTACCCAGGAGTAAATTTTCATCATTCTGAGTTTAGAAAGCAAGAACATTAGAATAATGGTTCTCCTCTAAGCAGACTGTTTGTGGGCTCTGTGTCTTGATCTTGAAGAAAACTGTCCAAGCTGCAAAGGATGGATTAATGTACCTTCCTGAACTAATGGCTGCTTTCCCTCCCCTCCGAGCGAAACAGGGAATCTCTATTGGACTCCCCTTCAAACACACACACACACACACACACACACACACACAGACACGCACACACACACACACACACACACACACACACACACATTCACTCCTCTCCCAGTACTCCCTGCCTTTTCACTGATGTTGTGAAAACAAAGTGTGCGCTATGAGGGTGTGGGCAGATGCACCCCGTGTATGGATTGTGTGATTCACACCATCTCACCTTCTCATCATTCCTCTGGAGAATTGGGGCATGATCTCCTCATCAGACGTCACCTAGCACACTTCACACTTCACAGAACCTAGCCCCCCGAAACCACAGCACTCCTTCACACACAACAACAAAGACCCCCGTTCACATTCTCTCCATCTGCCTGCAAACCAGCAAGTCAGGGAAGTCAAACCTGTGTGCGACAGTGTGTTCTTCCCTGCTTTTCTGCATTCAAACATCTAATTAGTATTCCCTACTGATGCTCCTTTTGTCCCACATCTCCTCGTACATCTCACTCTCTCTCCATTCATCTCTCTCTTTCATCACTCCCCTTCTGTCCCCCTCCCTCTCTCACACTTTACTTCAGTTCAACAGTTGCCGTATTGCTACAAAGCAATTTATAATAAACACATATAGGAGAAAAAAGCAAAACAGATAAACAACCATAAGCTATAACATTAAGCAAATAACACTGATTGTCTGGTTACAGTGGCACCCTTCAAAGGGTGGGATATATTAGGCAGCAAGTGAACAGTCAGTTCTTGAAGGTGATGTGTTGAAAGCAGGGAACATGGGCAAGTGTAAGAATCTGAGCCTCTTTGATAAGATCCAAACTGTGATGGATAGACGACTGTACTCACAAACGTGGCATCTACAGCATCTGCTGCTAATGTCTTGGTGCCAGATACCACAGGGCACATATAGAGATCTGGTGAAATCTGGTGAATGGTGGTTTTAATGTTATGGCTGTTCTGGGTAAATATTATTAAACAATTAAGTAATCTCTCCCACCCATCTCTTTACCCCTACCCACCACACTGCAAGGCTCTCCATAATCGCCATAATCCGCTCATCACACTCGTTTGGGTTTACTGTAACTTTCTATTCCATGTATGAAGTGTTTGTGGTTTACCCCCACCGACCTGGACCCTCTCCCATTTCAACTAATTCCTATGAACTTCAACTTTAATTCATATGATTCTTCAATTAGGGGATCTTTTTACAATCTTACCATCTTCAAAAAAAAAAAAACTAACAATAATTTAATAATTTATAGAAAATGCGTAATGATGACTAAGACTAAGCTTATATGGGAATAAAATATTTTATATTAATTTGCCATGTGGTGTAGTGCAGAACTCCAGGTCACTCCAAAGGATTCATATTGAGTAAAGATACATTTTACAAAATTTAGTGTCTATTTAATTTTCTATACAGTTAAATTTAATAATAAATTTAAATGTAATAATTTCTAAACAGTTGAAAAGATACTAATAATGAAACTGAACACCTGTCAGTACCATCAACAGATTTGTGTTTTAAAGAAAAAAGGGTTTTGGATGTCCTAACACTACTCAGCAGCTAGTATAAGATGCACCTTGAATACATATAAATTAGGTGAACATTTATGTATTTTATTAAATATTGCTGTAACAGTATTAAACAGTAACGAGGCTGAATAATCGTCTCCATGATCAGGAGGAATACATGATTAAATTACTCACTTTTTCCAAACATCAGATTGTCACTCTTCTCCTGTGTTTTGTGCCCCTGTCAGTCTGTGTTTTCATGGTTCAACATAAACAAGTTATACCTTTAAAAAATTAACGGAAATCACAGGTAATGCGGTAATGACAGTAATGATGGGGGCAGTAATATATTGTTCAAAATATGTAAAAGTTGGATAGTGACTACTGATGTTGAAAATATAAAAAAAATGGAAATTAGTGATTTTGGTGGTACAATAATGAATATTGTCACTGTCTAAGGAAAAACACGTATCTCCAGGATGGTGACATTGCAGAAGAAGGCAAAGGTTCTAAACTTTGAGTGGAAGTTAATGTAAGATAAGAGCTTATTACGAGTAATGTAGAGCATTTCTGTTGGCCTATACATCCAGAATTATTGACACAGTGTACAGATCAGCTACAGGGTTTAAACCATGGAGAAAACTAAAAACGCACAAAAAAGCAGATACATGTTTTTCACTGGACAGCAGAGATATATTTAATACCCAAGCTGTTGATTTTGTAATACATGACTTTAAAGCATGAGGATATAAAAGTTACCCTCATATCCAAAAATCACCTATATCCATTAATCTCTTTCTCCCCTCCATTTCTCTTCATCACTCCTCCTCTCTCTCTCTCTCTCTCTCTCTCTCTCTCTCTCTCTCTCACACACACACTCACAGACGTCTCCTTGTGTTTCAGGATCATATTATTTTCTACTTTGGTAACTCGGGGGCAATGTCAGAATAACCAGCTGCCCCTGTGGGTCTGAGTGCACAATTAAGGCTCTGTAAATCTACAGGAAATATCCATTTGCGGTGTCATCTGTGTTGACAGGAGCGCATCATTTCTGACTGTGGAGTATAAAAATTCTCCCTGTAACTCCTCCCCTGACAGCCAGTTTATTCAACAAAAATAATTAACAGCGGCATTGTGATGCCGCGCAGGTGTTGCAGGGTGCACCGCTGGCGCCGTGAGTGGCATGATCACACTGGCTGCTTATTCATATTAAAGCCAGTGTTTCTGTTCTGTCGTGCATTTTTATGGCCCCTGTTCAGCCGAGGGGCGGCATGAGGAATCGATAACATTCGATAATTAAAAGCACATTAACACAGGAAGTCACCAGAGCACACGTCGCTGGCGCATCGGTTGTTGGTTGGCTTTCCCAAGCATCGTGTGTTGGTGTGAGATTATCCACTGTTTGCATGTGTGTGAGTTCCCATCTGTGCGGGTAGATGCTGCAATGCTTCGGTGTCCCTCTCCCTGCCCCCCAACCCCCCACAAGACGAAGATTGGAAGATTGCTTTCTCAGGCCGACATGTCTCCTGCGCCACTTTGCTCGGCAGACAGGCGTTCAAATGGGCCTGATTTCCACCAACAGAACTTTAATCACAGCACAAGAGGGGAATAATCATCGGAGGGGACTAATTCTGCATTGCTTTCCACGCTTTGAGGATTAGGAAGTATGTCTACATAATGAGCAAACAATGGGGATGACACTCAGCACTTAGCAGTTTTGATTCAGGATGATTTGATTACATACACTATTTAGATGAAAAGATACAAGTCATGACGCTCTTGAAATATGAAGATAGGGTTGTGTTATATCTAGCGCTGCGGCAGCGGATAACACGGAGGTTTGAATTAGGCTGTCAATATTGCGTGTTTACTCCAGCATTATGGGTCTGCTAAACTTGTCCGCTCAGAGGATGTGTGTTTTTCTTCCATCTGACATTAGGACAGTAAATCCAGGCCACTGCTGGTGGTTTGTGCTAAGCCATAGCTCTCCCCATTCTCCCCTAGTCATTATCAGATAAACCCCAGACTCACATCCATGTACACAATGGCCTGCTGTCCCAGCTTTGGTGATGTACAGACCTGCCAGCATTCCACAACTCTTGTGCGAGATGAAAACGGAGAAAGAACCAATGGCAGTGGCCTACAGAGGACCATAAACAAACCAAACCAGATTTCCCCTCCTAATGACTGTGAGTTACATTGCATACCACCCTGCTTGTATTACACATGTGGTGCATGGAAGGCGCCATTACAAATGAGCAGAGCGGGCCGTAAAAGAGCAGCTATGGCAGGTTTCCATCAGTAAGAGCAGAGTCCCCTCAACGCAGTGTGAGAAACACAAGGTAAAATAGACCATAACTTGTGCTCCATTCGTGCAGCCGTGACAAACAGCAGAGACAGGCAGCTTGCAGGGGGCAGAGACGGAGGTCCGAAGGCCATAGCACACTGAAGCCTACCATACACCTGCTGTGTTAGATGGACGATGTGGATGGACACCATCAGTGATTAACTTCCAACACTGCTCAGTGGGTCAGACAGTGTGAACGGGGGAAACAATCTAGAACAGTGGGAATAGGATAGAACAACCCTAGAACTGTAAGGGCTCAGTGTCTGCCGCCACCTACCAGCAGAGGGCGACGACGGCGAGGCATGGTTACCCAAAGGAACTCCAATCCCCAGAGATCCTAGGGGTAATCAGTGCCAACCAGACACACCTGGTGGTCACAGGATTTAAGACTGTGACAAACGGCCCTTCTCTGTCATGCCTTTGTAGAGGGGTGACCGGTACGGTACACAGGAGTGAAAGAAAGAGAGAAGTTTAAAAGGAGAAACAGAAAAAGTTGCAAAATAAGATGACAGGGTTGCAAAAGAAAGAAGCTGAAGAGAGCCCAGCTCGTAAGGAAAAGAGTTGGAGTGAAGCATTGAACCTCAGTTGCTTTATTTTAAGAGCTCCTTCAGTTAGTTCGCTCTCCAGAGAGAGAGAGGCGCATTTGTTTTTCCTCCGTTGTTTTAGTGCCAACTGTCCTAAGTCTGAGCTACGCCATTTTGGCGTCTCCTTTGTTTGGTTTTCCCACCTATTTTTATTTCATTGTTTTAAGGGGTGCAATTCCACCACTTGCTTGTGCTTGCTGGTGGTGTAGTGGTAAGGTGTTGGACCTACATTGCCAGGGTTGCTGGTTCAGTGTGGATAGGGAGAACACTCCACAACATGCATGGGGGGGAACACAGAACTATGTGAATGCGAGGAACCTTTTAGAACCGAGTGAATGTGAGCAGGGCCTTCCAGAAAGCATTCACATAAATCCAGCATTTGGATTTGTCAGTGGTCGTTGGAGCACTCTGGGTCAGTGTTTGAGTAAAGTGGTCTAGCGCTGCTAGAATTGAATATTGCAGGCCAGCCCACCCAACTGCTCTCTTACTCTCTCTCTCGCTCTATGTTTATTCACTCTCTGTTGTTTTTGTATCCATGTAATGCCATTCTTCTATAAACAGAGCAGGATTTAATTTTGGCAAAGGCCTGAAAACAAGTGCCCCAGCCATCATTGTTCCATATTCATCCCCCACTCTCCACTTTCGCTATTGTAGGATATGCATGATTCTCTCAAACTGCATCCAATATACATTTCATTTGTAATTTCTTTACACGCTGTCAGAGGTTTTTTTCAGTGCTATAGTCAGGTTAATAAAGCAGTGAGGGAGTAATTTCTTTTAGAGACAGTACAGAATGAATCCTACAGCCTGTTCAAGCCTCCACACTCTCGCGCCAAAGTGCTGTCAACAGCTCACCTATAAATGTGGAGCCCATATAGTTTCAAGGACAAAAAGTAAATCTCATTGACACGGAGCAAAGGTAAACAAAGACAAGTGTCAAATCAAATGACGGAAGGAGGTAGGTGGGGGGGGCTGCAATCTCAAACTTGTTACAATGCTGATCTCTCCTTCATGAGATGAATGTGGAAAGGGTGGCACCTCCTCTCTCCACTATCTCAGCACACAAACACCCACAGGCTGCGAAATCAGACCAGAGAGCGCCTTTGAAATTTGTCAGCAGAACGCTCAAAGGCCAGCTTTCATTATTTTCATATGAAACTGGCTGCTGATAAAAGCACTTTTTCTCCAACACTGACAAGGAATTCAGGGGTTTAAGTAGCTTTCCAATCTGAAGGGTGACTTAAGCAAAAAGCAACGAGCCTTGGATACCTTTTCAGCAGTATATTCCTACAATCCTTTGGTTGATCTTGGATAATGTGACTCGAAAAATCTCTCTGCACTGTGAATGCTGAGAGTCGATACCTAATAATTGAAAGACAGGCGCTAACCTAAGTAAATAATAAAAGAGAAAAGGCGAAATGAAGAAGGGAGGAAATCCCATGATGACTCATTATTTTTCAGTGACAGTTGGTGATTTTCCTTTTAAATACTGTGCACGCTGTTAAAGATGTAAAAGGTCTGAAATTTGCATGCATGTCTACAGGCTCTCAGAATCAGCGCTTTAATAAGTCAATGTGCAAAATACCTATCAGCAATTCCAGGACTATTTCAGCAATTCTTGAAGAGCAGGGATGCTCCTTCATCTGTTTCCTGTCATTCAGCCTTTGTAAAAACCCAATGTACCCTGTACCTAAGTGAACAATTATATGTGTCAATTAGATGAATGCTGAACATTAAGCAATCTCTGGACTTTGTAATTAAATTTGTAGTGAGCAGAGAGGATGGAGATGAAAAGAACCTCCAGAGGTCCTGATTTGTGTTGATGTGCATGACTTCCACAAAGGTCTGATTCAGAGCAAAGCCCTGGTCTACACATTAGCTTCCATTCACTTTCCATTGACTTGCCAGACTCTGGTGTAACAACACTGGCACATCTTGGCTTTCCGCTTTAGTTTGTGTGTTTATTCTAACGCTTCCCCATTGGTCAAAAATGACTACTGCATACGGCTCTGATGTTTCTAAATCACAGCAATGAGGCCTCCAGGGCAGCTGCCTGAAGTACTCTTCACTTTGGTGTGGATGATTCAGTGACCCCTTGTCGTGGTTGCTTTGCATTGTGACGTGGATGTTCCCATCGGCTGTCACCGGAGTGACTCTGCATTGCACTGTGGATAGTTTATGGCCCACCACTGGAGTAATTATATATGGCAGCTGGGATGTTTCCTGGCCTGTAATGTCGCTGCATCGCAGCCTGCAGCTTTTCCATTCCGGCCATTGGTGTGACTGTGATTTGCAGCTCTGGGGCCTCTTGGGTTGAGTGGGAATTTTCCCCCACTTGTGGGGATTCAACCTAGGTCAGTAAAGTGTTTTTGTGCCTTGGTCTGGGCAGTTTTTCCCCTGTCTGCTGTGAACTGAGTGCATGTGTTATTGTTTTTTTGATTCTTGTGTGTTTTGCTGATATGTAGCATCAATGGATTTGAGAACAGTGCTATATACATAGAGTACTAACTATTGTTATTATTATTCTATACATTAGAAAAACGTAAAATTCTCAGATGACAAGGACCCAGACCTAGTGGTGCTCCCTCTTATCAATTCCTCATCAAAATCTCAATTAGGCGTCACAAGAACTGCATGATAATTTACAGTGTATGGAGTGTAGCATGAATATTGAGAGTGGGTTCAAATTACATGGCTCAAGGGTAATTTCGCAAAGAATCATTATGCAACAGATAAGAGTCTGCGTGCCAGCCTCAATCACATCTCCACATTCAGAAATGGCTCATTATTCATGGCAAGATTTTTCTATATTAATTATGGATTCATTGCTAATTTTGTTAATAACTAAAATGCCTGCAGTTAATCTTCATAGCTTTCATTGAATATTTGCATGGGTATTATCTAATACCAAAGGTCTCTTTCTTTCTCTCCCTCGCTCTTTCTCTCACTGTGTGGTAGATCTATGGATGGTTGCTAGTTGCTAATGAAAATCTGCATATTTATTATTCGTAATTAATTCCTTTCAGGAAGAAAATTCATGCAGTTGTGTTACATGCTTTACATGAACTATGAAGAACATTCTGAGTACTCATGTAATAATCCTACAAAAAATATGCTTTTTACTTTTTGACCTTGTCAGGAACCCAAGGAATTTGTTTAATTTTAGTGCATTTGTTTTCATATGATCACAATACGGTTCACATTGAATTACAAATGACCATTGAGTTTTTTGCCAGAATTGAAAGGAATCCTTGTAATTCTGTGCTACATGTGCAATAGAGTCAGTCAATGGCATTGATCTCAGCCTCTTGGATACTATTCTGTCTGGCATTTTGTTCATTCGACCATTTTCATTCCCTGAATCAGGAGTGACTGAACATAGTTTTCCATTACAAATTAGATAACAACTAATGCAATTGGAAAGCAACTTGTTTAATTGCTAGAAGTCCAATCAGTGCTGGTGCTCTTTAACTGGAATCAATTAAAACACCAAGTCATGGAGCATTGTCTCGGTCTTATAATGGGGTCAAACCTAAAATCTTGTAAGATTTACAGACCTCTCTTTTATACTTAGTATGTTATTAGCATGACATACTTAATCTACACAATCAAAAGACATGCCTTAACCCCTTAAAGAGCCCATTGCCCACTGGCAAGGCTGAAAGTGTTCCTACAACTTCAGTTAGCTTCACCAGTTTGTACAGAAGTCCCTGTAGTTACTGAGTAATATGCCATGGTGTGTAATAAGCCTTGCTGCGTTAAGGGGTTAAAGTGTTATCTATTTCAGCTTAAATGCTTAAGAAATTCAAGGTTGGACAAGAAATGTGACCCTTCCAAATTGGTGTATGATGTATTAGTACAGGAACACACTTTAAAAAGTAGCCAGAAATGAAAAAGGCTTGAAGGACAATACCAAAGTCATTCCATCTCAAAGGACTGATAGTCTGTTTGAGCTTTACTGGAGTTAGCAGCCTATCCCAGTGTGTTTGGCTGGTCACCCTATTCCCCCTCTCTGATTTACATATTGATAGATTTCCTACAACAAGAACTTCTTTGAACTTTGGAGATAGAGCTTAGGTCTTTTTGAAGGAACATGAATTAATTCAAAATCTAATTTCTTCTTCCAATACCACACCAAACCAGCTCTATGGCCTTTGCAGAATGTCGACTGAATCAGTGTGGAGTCAGCTCATGATGCGGCTATTTAACAACAGGTTACTCATAAGGAAATGAATGCATTGATGGAAGAGTAGAAAGAACATACCCACGCAGGAAGTGCACAAAAGAAGTAATGGATAAACGGGTTAGATATGGGATTCATTCTTTGGAAAAGAGAAGCAGTGGATTGAGTGCTTGTGCTTCATCAGAGACTCAGATAGGCTTTGCTGTTGAAACGTGTTAATATAGAGAGTGCAGACCATTGAGAGCAGGTTTGGTGGGTGATTGATGAAGCAACAGCTCTGAAATTTAGCTTCATTTGAAATGACAATGTTGAACTCCAACCAAACTCTCCTCATTATTAACAGTGAAACTTCTCAGATAGTGGGACAGTGGCACAACAATTCATACAATAGAATATAGACTTTTTTGTGATACCAGTTGAACAGACAAATAAATGATCAGAAGATCCAACAAGAAATGCTGTGAAGCCAAAGCCATGCTTTTCATTGCGTCTCCTGTCTTTACAGGCTCAGTTCTTGGTGTGCTTGTCCCTGTTTGAACTTAGTCTTTGTCAGCTTCTTTCAAAGATGGAGTCGCACTAAAGTTGAACTGACCTGGCCTTTAACTGACCTGTAGCTTGAGTCTGACTGAAGACCAGGAGTCAGCAAACCGAAAGGAAGAGCCGTCAACAGAAATCACACCATCTTGGGAGGCAATTTTTTACTGATGCAGTGCATTCAAGGCAGATTGTTAGTTTCTATTGTAAGAAGCAATGAAGATTAATAGACTTTTTATGAGGTTTATAGTTAAATAGACAAAAATGGACATTACTCCAACCAAATACCTACTGGATCTATCCAGGCATATTATGATCATCAGGGGGAATGCCTAAATGGTTCAGCGAAATAAGATGCTGTTGCTATGACAAAGAGGATCACTAGTTTGAATCCCTGTCAAGCTGCTAGCCATCAGCAGCTGGGGCCCAGACAGAGCACAATTGGTCTACAGCCCCTGGTCTACAGTCAGACTCAAGTCAGTTAAAGGCCTGTCCAAGTCAAGCCTCTCCAGGGTGGATAGATGGCACTTTCTCCCTACATCACTCCAGTGCAATTCTGGTCAGCACTGGTGTCTGCTGGCCGATGCATTAGAGCAGCACTTTCCTCCTGCATCAGTAAAGATTCTGGCTTCTATAAAATAACCCATATAAATAACCCTGGGTTGTATTAATCCCATGCAAACTGGCATGTTGGTAAATGTTCCATCATGTCCTGCTCAAGTGAGTATTTAGTTGTGTTGCATGTGTGGCAAAATGAAAGTAAGTGAAACCTTCAACATTTGATTTTTTATCTCCTGCAAGTCAGTCCTCCCTCGAGATTCTTTGCCAGACATTTACTGCATCCGCCTTCAGTTGCTGCTTCTTTGTTGGTCTTTCTGAAGTTTTATCAGAAGTAAAAAGCTGCTCAATTGGGTTGAGGTCAGATAACTGATTCATTTTTTAAAAACATTCAATTTCCTCGCTTTTTCTTGGGTCATGATGAATGTGTACAGCGAAGAGTCATCCTATGAGCTTTGCAGCATTTCAATGAATATGATCAGCTAGTATATAGATTAGTCATTCTGCTACTTGTATCAGTAGTTATATCATCAATAAATATGTGTGGTTGCATTGACAGTAAGTGCCCATGCCATAACAGTGTCTCCATCATGTTTGATTGATAATGCAGTATGCTTTAGGTCATGAACCCGTCATTTCCGTCTTCATACTCAAACCAATCTCGGTTTCTTGAATCTTGTTCCAGAAGTGGGCAGGGTTTTTTTAGATATTTTCTATCAGCCTAGGCTGACCTTTCTATTGAGGTAAACCCTCTATATTTAAATTCATGAAGTGTCTCTTTAGTGTAGACTTTGACAATGATATGTGCTGGGTCTCCAGCTTTCAGACGCCTGTGCTGGCCAACATCACTGTAAGAGCAATGAGGGGAGAGAGTGCCATCTACCCACCCAGAGAGAGCTTGGAAAATTTGTACTCTCTCAGACTCCATCTGTTTATGGCAAAGCGGCATGGCTCGGGATTCGAGCTTGTAACTCCCGCATCATAGAGGCATTTCTTCTTTTAAGTAATTTACCAAATTGTTGATTTCAGTCAACAGTTAACACATCACACCACACTGCAGAGAACATAGAAGGTGTTTGAGGTCTTGATCTGGGTTTAATATTGCAATGATACTAAAAAATCTGAGAGGCTCAGAGAGAAACTCTGAGAGAAGCAGTGCTGGAACTCACCGGGTGCTACAGAAGGCACTATGAATTTTTGAGTTCTTGGTGCTGTCTGGTGCAGTGTATCCTGTGTTCTCTCATGTCTGTATACTGTATATGCTGTATATATACTGTATCTGCTAAATGCTGTAAATGTATATACATTAGCATCAGTTTTTTTACAGCTTGCCATGTCTTCAGGTTCACCACAGCTTGTTAAAATGTTTTTATAAATGAGGATTCATTCCGGTAGCAGACTATGTCCTTACTGTAATGGTTTATTGATGAATGGAAACTCAACTTGCTGCTTTAGTCTGAAAAAATATTAATATTAATAGAGTCAAGAGTAAATCATGATAAAATCAGCCTGTACGTCAATGTTGAGTACCAAACAAATCCGTCAACCTCCCCTCTATCAGTGTATAATCTGATTAACAGCTTTAGGAAGGCGTCAAATGGTATAAATCCAAAAGTCTACCTCTATCCATGGTGATGTTGGGATTAGGAATCTATTCTTTAAACCTACTTTATCTATTAAATATATAGGGATCAACATGTCCTTTAAACTAAAGGATCAACTCGACTGTAGGTTTATACTATTACTTTAATCGATATAAAACTAGGTGATTCAATGAAATAAATTACCACTATCTTGGACCCATAAGCTGTTTATCATCTCTCAACTCATTCTTACTGAAAGGAAGCCTAAAATTATATTGGCTACTATTCAGAAACCCAAATCTATCATTATTATTATTTTAGATGTCACCAAATACATTGTTTAAAAAATGGTGTTACAAATGTTTTTTTTTGGAGCGATTCCATGGAAGAACCACCTTTGATTCCCTGAAGAACTATGTTTGTGATAGAGACTGTGTTTATTTGTGACAAAAAGACTTTCTCTTAATGCAAATGTTCTTAATAATTATCACACCCATATTACAAAAGTGTTTCTTCTATGGCTCACAGAAGAATCCCTCAAAGAACCTCTTGTAGCACCTTTATTTTTTAGAGTGTACAGTACATTTTATACCACTAGAGAAACAGCATGACCTGTATAAACAACAAACAAACAATACCTCATGAAACAGGTATAAAATGTATCCCAGAAAGAATAACACCATTACAAAACGTCCATTGGGATTTAATAGTGGAACCTTGTTAAGGCACAATTTCATCAACCAAATCAACATAAAACCCTCATATCTTATATATCTTAGCCAAAGAACAAAGAGGAATGACACGTCTGAAACACCTCTTCAAAATTGACTTGCTCAAGACCTTCAACCACTTACAAGAAAAATATAACTTACCCGACCATTGCCTCTTCCAGTACCTCCAATTGAAGAGAGCTATTAAAGAACAAAAATCAATATCTACAATTTTCACTGCCCACCCCAACTCTCTGTATGAGAAACTTAATCAACTGAACCCAGAAAAATAGTCTCACAAATATATAGGTTGTTGTTATTTTCAAGACGACACATCTTACAACAAGCAGCAATTAGTTCACTGTATGCAATGACATACTCCGTAGCCTGTAAAAACAATATATAGGTCACATATCACCACACATAACCTTTATTGCAAAAAACATCATTAATACAATATATAATACAATGAATATGATTTAATACAATATATTAATATGATATATATGATTTTGCGTAGGTCATGTATCATCACACACCTTTATTGCAAAGGACAAGAAATGTTGAATTGTTGTGCAGGTTACCAGATTCAGACCAGTCTAATATAAAGGCCAAAACGTCCCTATGCTACTATTAACCTAACTTACTAAAATATATGCTTGGCTATATGTACCTTGCTTTGGGAAACTGCATGCTGAAGCAGAATATTCCAACAGTCAAAGGCATTTTGCCAGAAAAAAGCATGTAAAGAAAAGTATTGCAACCAAAGAGGAATACATAAAAAAATAATCGACAAAGCAGCATTAGGGGAAATGTAGTTAATTACCTGAAGTAACTGCATTGAATGTTAGCATGTTGGTCCAATCAGTTAGATCAGTCATCATTTGCAACACTATGCATTTTATAAGGGGTCTGATGAACAACACATGACCACTCAAACACTCGTCATAAGCAACAAGCAAACATACTGCATGTGTAAACACATATTTACATAATTTATGGAACTGAGCAGAGAGATACTAGCTAGCATATCAGCTAAAGCTAGCTGCTGAATGAACTCAAATATCAAAGCTATTAGCCAGGATAAGGAGAAAAAAACAAACACTTCTAATCTTGCTGTTTTTTTTAGCTAGGTGATTGCTGTGATTTATTAGGTGGGTGATATGGGATTGCTAGGGCATTTCTATAGTGTTGGTAGGTGGTTGACAGGTAGTGTGGTTGATATGAGGTTGGTAGGTAGTTGCTAGCTGGTTGCTTTGGTGTTGCTTTGTAATGTGCAACCATAATAAATGTATATACTGCACAGATTTCATAGATGACTGGTTTCATGCTTGCTCATGCCCATAAGTTCTTATTAGTTTTACCTACTTGTGCTAGCAACAGCTAAAAAAGCAGTAGAATTGAATATGATGACAGTTCAATACTACAGAATCACCCCGAGCATCTATGACCAGTGTTATAGAAGATAGGACTTACTTAGCCTATACACAATATGTCCAGATTATTCTAATAAATGCATTGAGATTTGTTAAGTTGCACACATTGCTGACACAGATGTGCAAATGCACACACACAGCTTGTCTATTCCCTGTAGAGAAGTAAATGTCAATATAATATGACTATCAATAACAGATACACATTAACCTGCTTAGGGGGTATAGGGGGGCTAGAGGGGTATAAAGCCCCCCAGCATTGAGCTGTGGAGCAGTGGTGTGTATTGAATGGTGTTTCATCCAATACTTTTGGGATGGGTTGGGAATGGGGTGAAGTGGTGATGAATGCAACAAAAGCTGGACACACCCATTTTTTGATACGCTTTATTTTTAAAATGATTCAATACTTATTTTGTTGATTATTATGATGATGGTTTATTATTCAACCTGCTTTGATTTCATCCACAATGGCTGACATCTCACACCTTTGACCAGAAGAGAGTGAAGATGCTAACCTGTGTTCTCTGAAAGTCTTCTGAAAATCAGATCAGTGGCTGATATCCCTCCCCAGCCAACAAAAGGAGGGAATTTAGAAGCTCTAGAGTTCTATAGTATGAGAAAAAATGTATCCAGATGGTGTCTGTAGACCTACCTTTGATGTCTAAGATCTTTATTTTGGAATACTCCCTTACAATCCTGTTACTGAAAGCACAGCACTTATGGCCACTTATGGAACTAATGGCCAAAGAACATGTCATTTTGCTTGTAAATGGAAATAGCACACAGTGAAAGGCAAGCAGTCTGAGATTTGCAAGCTTTTCTTGCTTGTAGATGTCAAGAAATGTAGATGACAATAAGATGCTGAAGGAAGAAGACATAACCTGAATCAATGTCTTTTAAAGCCTTTACCTTATTCACCTAATAATTTCACTAATCTTACCCTGTGTTGACTAAACATCCATAAAAATGTATTTTTGCTGACTGACACATGGAATGTTAATCGGTTTGATACACAGACGACCTGTAGCCTGACCTTTTTATACTCCTCTACCTTCACAGTGAGTTATGTTCGCTCTATGTTCTGTTATATTCGCTCTATGTTCTGTACTCTATAAGGGTTACTAGTCAATTAATGTTAAGGGTTGTAAGACCATTTTTAGTAGCTTCAAGAATTTGGCCCTAGAGTTTCTTCTTCTCCCACTATAGTAAAGGGTACAAGTATTTGTCACTGTACAATGTACAGCAAAATCTGTACATTGTACCACCACACAGCGGTGGGCAGCTTACTCTCTGCTCCCTGGGCGCTGGAGTTGGCTGCCCACCGCTCTGGGTGTGTGTGTACTCACTGCCCCTAACACATGTGTGTGTGTGTGTGTGTGTGTGTGAGTGTGTGTTCACTACCAGATGGGTTAAATGCGGAGGACACATTTCGCTGTACAGTGTACACTGTACAGTGACAAATATGTGCACCTTTACTCCATTGCCTGGGGAGCAGAGAGGGTGAAGGGCCCAACAGTGGCAGCTTGCAGAGCCCGGGTATCAAACCCACAACCCACAGAATCCTGGAGCTCTAACCGCTGAGCCACCACTGCCCCTAATCCATTTTAATACCCTTCCAGACAGGACCTACCTTGGAGGTGCCTGAAAGAGTAGACCCAACGAGAAGGGTGTTGGGCAGCCAAGAGTAGAATGTGGCTGTTGGGTAGAGCAACACAGGTGATTGAAGAGGAGTCGAGGGGTGTGAATGGGAAGCTGAAAATAAGGGGGTGGCATCCTATAGGGTAAGGTCTTGTGTTGTTGACTATTAATTGCAGCTAATTAGTGCAATAGCTGGGAAGAACAGATTGTGATCTGATGCTGGCTTTAAAGTAGAGGCTTACTTGTAGTTCTTGTAGCAAGGAAAATGATGCCTAGGAAATTTACTAATGTTTAAAATGTAATGTTGTAGATGGGGTGCTGCTGTGTGGGTGCAGCAATGGATGCCTAGTTTTCTTTATAATATTAGTGTCTATATTTGGTTACTATTGGAGAAAGACTAAAACAGTTATAGCTGTATTAAAATGGCAGAACTGAAAAATAACAACAACAACAACCTGAAAAGTATTTTGGTTCTAGTTTGCTTTAAGCCCCATGTGCTGAAAACCATTTAATAAAAATGGAAAGCTAATGATTGATGCTACTTTCTCAATTTTCTCTGCTGTGCTAGACTGTTTAATGATTCATGAGTTCTTGTTTTGCCAGTCAGTTGCTGTCAGACTAAAAAAGAAACTCCAATTACTGAAGAGGATA
This sequence comes from Salminus brasiliensis, assembly GCF_030463535.1. Lineage (NCBI taxonomy): Eukaryota > Metazoa > Chordata > Actinopteri > Characiformes > Bryconidae > Salminus > Salminus brasiliensis. The sequence goes on along the minus strand of NC_132882.1, from coordinate 9,933,171 downwards.
CATAACATCAGGAATAATTTAAATCTGAGCAACACAGCACGCACATGCATATTCTGAATGTGATCTCTAAATTGACCCAGTCTGTACCTTATGGCAGGTGCATAAAACAGACTGTGGCATTAATATGCCGTGCAGGTTATGCCTAATTATGCAACTCCCTTTCTGTGAGTTCCACAGAGCACCCATTAAGGGAGCCAACTGAGGAATACCCTGATTGTAATTAATTGATTAATGGCGTGGTGGAGTGTATGGAAATCAACACCATGCTTGTTTGGGCGCAGAGCTACAGGAATAATTAATTAACAAGGCTGTACAGTAATCTCACTCTGCATTACATTGACATCTATAATATAATGTGTCATTAGTGTGCTAAGACCGCAGGGCTGCCCACCTCTTTGGGCACATGTATGTTCGTGTGGCAAAAAAGTGGCATGAAGTGCTTTTGAGACTAAACAGTTCATAGGCCTGGATCTGAGAGGACAGATTAATATAGACTTTCATTACTTTGCCACGAGTCCCTTTAGGGAAGACATGCGGCAGTAGGGAGAGCTCCCGGTATGATATTACTCACAAATGTTTATGCCCCAGCACCATAATTCCTCCAGGCTTGATGTGTCACTTGAAAAATGTATATAATATCTTCACATTATACCACTCAGTTCCCAAGTTGGGGCTTTTTTTGTGTGTGTAAAATGGCTTTTTGTGACCCAGAAGCAATGCAAAGTTTCGGTCAGCTGCATAAATCCTCTCCGACTGCCCATACTGGTTTTGAGGGGGGCTGTTGGGTTTTTGAGAATGGGAAAATGTTAATCTGAAGGGATATGGGGTTGGATCACTGGGGTACAGTTAGAGACCAGTACACTGTGTGTAGACCATGGATATTAAAGAAGTATGGTGAATTTGAACCTTTGTGGAGCACATCTGGCCTGGTGTCAAGAGAAAATCGTACATATGTGAGTAAAAGACCATTTCAGGATCCTTACAATGTGAACTAAATTTCACCCTCATACATAACCTAAACCTAACCTAGTACCCCGAAAACCTAATTCTAAACTTAACCTAACCTAAACTTACCCTAATGTACACCTAAACCTAAACCTAACCTACTACATCTAAATCTAATTCTAACCTTAATCTAACCTAAACTTAGTGTAACCTACACCTCAATGTAAATCTAAACTTAACCTACTACACCTAAACCTAATTCTAACCTAAACCTAAATTTAACCTAACCTACACCTAAACCTAATTATAACATAAAATTAACCTAAACTTAATCTAATACACCTAAACCTAATTCTAACCTAAACCTAATTTTAACCTAAACTTAAATTTAACCTAACCTACACCTAAACCTAATTATAACATAAAATTAACCAAAACTTAACCTAATATACCTAAACCTAATTCTAACCTAAACCTAAACTTAACCTAACCTACACCTAAACCTAATTATAACATAAAATTAACCTAAACTTAACCTAATACACCTAAACCTAATTCTAACCTAAACCTAAACTTAACCTAATACACCTAAACCTAATTATAACATAAACCAAACATAACCTAACCTACACCTCAACCTAAATCTAAACTTAACCTACTACACCTAAACCTAATGCTAACATAAACTTATCCTACCCCTACATGTAATTCTAAGATAAGCATAGGCTAGACTTAATGCTACCTTACCCTAATCCTAACCTTAACCATAACATAACTCTAACCCTAAATGTACCCAAAGTACAAAATGCAATTTTTACAACATTATTCAGACTTTATAGAAGTCTCATTCCCAAAAAACAAAAAACAAAAAACAACACAAATACAATTATGTGGTGCTGAGGAGGCGGGCCAGCCTGCACACCTGGAGCCAATGAGGCCAACGAGCCCCAGGTGACAAATAAAAGGGCTAGAGCAGCCCTCACACGAGAGTGGGACCATGGTGGTGAGCACGCTGGTGCACAAAGAGAAAAAATACTCTTATTGCCTAGCAGAGACACTTTTGGGCCTTGGGACTGTCTGTTTGAGTTTCGTGTGGTGCTGGTGAGGGGTTGTGTAAATACAGCCACTTCTGAGTCACTCTGAACCTGCACCTGTATCTGTCTCTGTACTGAGCAAACTACCGGGTCACAGTGACCATGGCCCTTCTCCGAGGGATATGCCACAAATTGATACATAATCAGATGCATTTCTCACTGATACATAATATTTAATAAATGTGTAATTAAATATTTTCCAAACTAAAAAAATGCTGAATCTATTTGAACACAGAATCAAATGTTTTTTTTTTTATTTATACTGATAATAAAACGGTTGAAATGCTGAACTTCCATTACTTTTTAAAATATGCCTTCCAAGCTGTGTGAATAAACAAGTAAACATTAACAGAACATAAAAAACAACCAAATAATAATAAAACATTCAGAAAACTTCACTGGTTGAATGTTTTAGAACCAAAAGTTGTAATGTTCTACTAACTAAAAATTGTTAGCTGGCTAGAAGGCCAAGAGCATCTTTACACTATGTTGCAAACACTGAAATCGATCAAAGGATTGAATCATAGCAATTGCACAAAGAATTCCAGGCGATTTCTAGTTCTGCTCTTTTTTCTGTATTTTTTTACTGACATAATGTTGAAAAGTAGCCTTAACTCTCTTGCTTAACTGAACCTTACATCACAAAATTACTACAAGGAAACTGGTCCCTCAGGGAGAATGCAGGCTTTCTCGCTACAGGAATCAGCTCACTAACCCAAAAGAACACACAGCAAGGCTGTTCCATCCCTAGCCCACTAATTGGAGGGCCGGATTGGTGAGTGTGCACACACACAGACACACACACAAACACACGAATAAGCAATGCTCATCTCAAGTTCTCTTTCTCTCTCTCTCGGCTCAGTCTGTGGGCTTTCTGAGAGCCTTTTAGAGTCTGTTTACTCGCTCCTCACTTTCAGTTCACACTAGCAGAAAGAGCTGAGGACTCAAAGTCTTCTCTGCTTTGAATCAAAAGCATATCCAGATGAAATCCCGACATCATAACCGCATTGTTTTGGTGCCTGGCTTTTTGGTGTGTTTGTGAAGAACTCACATCACCTCGAGAATTATGAAACATCAGCTACAGAGGACAAAGATCATAAATGCCACTAGTGAGATACTTCTCTATATGCTGAGATGCTGTTTTTCACTCTATGGTAAGATTCATCCTCCTCCTTCTCATTTCTCCTGGATACCAGATGAACTGCAGTGCACATCCAGTCAGAAGTTAATCAGGTCAGATGGAGCCACACATAAGTATAAAAAGGAGAGGTTAAAGAACTTAAAGGTGAACAAATGAGAGAGAACAGCTTTCCATTAGTCATGTGAAAAAATAAGGAAGCTCAAGTCGCTAAAATGCTAACAAGAGCTTGTGATTCAAACCACTGAATGGCTAGGAGCTCCATGTCATGCCTTCTCTCCTTTAAGTTTATCAACAGAGCCCACATCACAGATTTGGCCTCAACCCCACTGGACTCTGGCTTCCTGCTGACCATCATCATGCCTTTTTAAAGCCCATCTCTAGAATCGCTTTATACCTCAGGTGGGGAAAGTGTTTCACATCAGTGTTTCTCAGCTGCAGTCAGCAGGCTCCTCCGCACGGCATGGCTTAGTTTAGTGTACTCCCTACTTTAACACCCCCGATTTACAGTAACTCATGAAATGTTAATTCCCCTGATGAGGTGAGTAAGATGTGTGGGTAGGGAAAACACTAAATTCTGCATTGTTGACACACTCTTACATTAAAGAGTGAACACTGAGGAGATCTTTATGGTAATGAAACGCAAGGCTCCATAAAAACACAGTACCAAAGTCCAGAGAACAAAAAGTCATTTACAGAGGGCCATAACATTTAGATTCAATGCAAATGAAGCTGAAGAGAAAGCTATGAATGCTAAACCCGCCTAGCACTAACCTTAAAGTCTATATTGCTAGTAAATGGCTTTATTATTCAGATGTCCATGAAGACACTGTTTTCATCTACAACGTTATACTGAATCCGTAAATTGAACTGTAGTCTAAACCAGCAGTTTTGAACCCAGGCACTAGAGAATAACAGTCCTGCAGAGATTAAATATTTTCTCATATGATGAGTTGAATGGAGTGTTAAGGAAGGTATAAGTCTGAACTCTGCAGTCAAAACTCCCAAAGGTGCCCAAAGTGTCGAACTGTATTTTTTCTTGGCGTAAGTGAATGATGAGATTTTATTACATGAAACTAAACCAAACGAGGGCTTGGAAGAAAAGGGTCAATTCCAAAACCCCAAAACAACCCTGTAACAGTCCAGGATCCTTATATTCACACCCCCATCATTTAAAAAAGCTAAAAGTGCACATATTTTTCACTGTACAGCAAAATGTGTCCTCCGCATTTAACCCATCTGGTAGTGAACACACACTCACACACACGTGTTAGAGGCAGTGAGTACACACACACCCAGAGCAGTGGGCAGCCACCTCCAGCGCCCGGGGAGCAGAGAGGGTAAAGGCCTTGCTCAAGGGCCCAACAGTGGCAGCCTGGGAATCGAACCCACAACCCTGTTATCGATATCCCGGCGCTCTCACCACTGAGCCACCACTGCCCGTACAAACACCCAGCCCACTAGCAAAAGCACTAGTCAAAGCTGTTGAAAAAGTAAGACGTGATGGCCACTTCTAGTTTTGTTGACACTGGAGAGCAGCTCCTCACCTCCAGACTCTGCTGGTTATGGGTATAACCAGTCTTCATAATTGACACATTTTCTGTGCCAGTGTCTGCAAAAGAGGAGCTCAAACTCAGCACACCAGGAAGCTGTGAAAGCTGAGGAGGCACACAGAGATCTGCGCTAGGCTAAAAGCTAGCACTGGCCTTTTGCCATCTATTCTCTCCATTGTCCGCTACCTCAAAAACACACTGGACTATCTCAGCGGACTACTAAACTGAAGGTTAACACATGTCAGCAGGGACAGTGCTTGGGAAGTCCCTAACCCAGGGGAAGCGAGCTTTTAGCCATTGTGCTTAGAGCACATAAAAAGAAAACAGACTGTGGTAAGACTAGGAAATAATGACAGCGTTTTTATCCCAGTGTTAAAACGATGCTATAATATGCAGGTTCTGTGGCCCATCACAGTGCCGTAAACCAGCCAGAAAAAAAAGAGAGCGCCTTCTTTTTTTCAGAAACAGAAAATTAGCATGCTTCATTCTAAAAAAAAGTAACAGGGCTGTGACTCTCGTCTGAGCATTTTTCATCTGAACTAAAGTCACATACTTACTATTCATATATTAAAGAACAATAAGGAAAAAGTTACATGTCTTGCGCCTGGGCACCCCCTACAGTCAGGAAGAGCTTTGAGCCGCCACTAAAAGACACATTTTTCTGGTCAAGCTGAGAGACACTGAACCGTCACTGAAAGTGAAAGAAGAATGTGGACTTACATGGTTAAGTAATATTAGAAGAATTTACACAAATATGACTAATATGGTTTATGCAGCGTTACACAGTTCTCATAAACATTATCCGGCCTGCTTCTTACATACTGCAGTTAGCAGCATACCAAACCCTGAGTAGCAATGACAGTGATGCTATTTTCCCAAATATCCAAGTCAGTGGAGCATCACAGTGATTTTGAAGCTGTTATTTTAAGGTAAAAATGATACATAATGCTGCTTTAATCATACATTTTTTGGCACTTTTAAGCTGCTAGTGAAGTTCAAATGACGACGTATGCTTTTTAAGTGTGTTTTGAGTCCAAGTACTTCTAAACACTGAGTGTGCGTCTTTATCCGAGCTCACTCAGTGCCATGTGACACATGAAACAATTGCAGTCAGACAGCTGTGATCAGCAGAGAGCACACAAAGCAATACGCAAACTTAAACCACTGTGTCATTTTGGACAAAAAGACATCTGCTGCATCAGAAACTGCACACTACCACACTAAATAGTAAAGCAGTACACCACCATGAGAAGTGCATTCATTAGTAAAGTAGGTATACGTGGTGAGCCCCTGGGGAAAGGACCATGGCCACCGTGACCTGGTAGGCAGCGAGGCCCAGGGACGACACAAACACAGGGCTCAAGTGACTCACATACCTTTATTTCACACACACCCAAGTGAAAACTTAACAAGACATAATAGCCCTAGTAGGGGCTCTGCTAGGCTCTACACACATATCCAGTCTATCGGGTCTTTTCAGCTCAACCGTTGTCAGCTCACCACACTTGTCCTTGTGTAAGACTGAGCTGGCCCTTTTAAGCCGTTCACCTGGACTTGTTAGACTGAACGGCCACAAGTAAGCGGCATCAGTGCCGTGGGCGTGGCCGCTGTTCACTCCCGCCTCCTCACCGCCACAGTATGAGGTGGTTTTGGATCTGCTCTTTTTTGAAGTAACAGCTTACAGTGTGGGAGATCCTGAGAATATCACCTATAAAAAGTGCCCTTCTTTAACCTAGCACTACCTTTCAGACTAGATTACATTTGAAGCACATTAATAACACAATGGTACTGAATTTAATGCATGTTCCAGATAACTACATGACTTCCAAATGGAGAAAATGAAAAAATGCACAACAAATCAACCCTGCTGAGCTCCACCTCATTCCCACATAACAGGCATAAGGCTGGGAAGTCCCACTGAGTGGATATCATTATCAGTCTATCTCCCTCTCTCTGCATGTGAGATTCAGCCCTGGGTTACAGTAATCCCTTGTGAGTGGAAGAGCCTGATCTGCATCTTCACTCTGGATTCAGCTGTCAGTGAAAGGATGGAGACTTTTAATTGCATGAAAGATCTAGTCGCTTTTGCAAAGGTAGTGTTTTTAATAAGGCTTATGGGCTTTTTAAAATTCTCGGCTTATGTGGCTCTTGATACAATCATTTAAAGTTACACTCTGGTGTTTCAAGCCATATTCCAGGAACGTTTATTTAAATATGTATTATTAAAGATAGTACTCAGAGAAACTCAGTCTTTCTAACTCATGAGTCTTTCTAAGTCATGAGCCAAAGTATATTATTTTATTCTGCTGTGTACACTGGACCCTGCGCCGGCTGACATCCTGTCCAAGGGGTATTTCCGCTTTGCACCCAATGATTTCTGGTTAAAAGCAGATAAGAAAATAGATAGATGGGTGGATGCTTACGCTGGTACTCAAAGCGAATTGCTCAAGTAAACATTAAGAGTGTTTATCAGTATGTTGTAGGTCCTTCTCTGGTCTTGATGTCTCTCATGTATTTTCCTACTTTTGGCCAGGTTCATAAAACTCCACCGCACTATGCCATGCAAAAAGTGTGACCAGAGGTGTATAGTAATGAAGTAGAACTACTTCACTACTGTACTTAAGTACTAAAATGCTGTATCTCTACTGAAGTATTATTATTTTTTACACATTTACTTCACTCCATATTTTGGATGAGTTCACCTCCAGAGCGCTAGATGGTGCTGTCACCGTGTTTGATGAAGCCATCTCAACATTGAGCAGAACAAGCGATCAAGCCGTTCTTCCTCTCACTCCGCTGCTGCAGTGAGGACAATAACGTAAGAGCTAACTGAAGATCTTCATCTCCTTCAGATACTCGTATGTGGCCCAATTGCCTGAGATTATTTAGCTGTAGTTTCACTTACAGAGAGTGAAGCTCAGGGATTTAAGCTGCTCTTCTCACTTGTTTTTACAAATGAAACACTTGTATGTGGCGGGTTGAGTCAGTTCTGTTGAGCCTTTCTTTTGGGCGAGTTTGTTTAGAGAGTTAACTGAAGACTGTCCTTGCACCTTGGACTGCTCCTGTCCTTGTACTACAGCCAAAGTCCTTAGGTCTAAGTAATTGAAATAATATAAACAATTATATTCAGACTTTTGACTGCTTTGACTGCTTTCTGTAATATCTACATAACACAATACTTGTACTTTTACTTTCAGTACTTAAGTACAAAAAATGTTGGATGTTAGTATGGTGTTTAAAGAACACTTCTAAACTTCTTAAAGCACTACTTCTAATTCACTTCTACTTCATTACTATACACCTCTGGTCACACTTTTTGCATGGCATAGTGCGGTGGAGTTTTATGAACCTGGCCAAAAGTAGGAAAATGCATGAGAGACATCAAGACCAGAGAAGGACCTACAACATACTGATAAACACTCTTAATGTTTACTTGAGCAATTCGCTTTGAGTACCAGCGTAAGCATCCACCCATCTATCCATTTTCCTATCTGCTTTTTACCAGAAATCATTGGGTGCAAAGTAGAAATACCCCTTGGACAGGATGTCAGTTGGCACAGGGTCCAGTGTACACAAGTCACTTCTTTTGATAGAGCACTTGTACTTTTCTGGGTCTCTTGTACTTAATACATGTCTGTATGTGACACAGAAAAATCTTAATAATCAAGTCACTGTGGAGGTGATTGGTGTTCAGTCTTTCCATGCTGCTATGGTGTTTTTGTACCTGTCCTTGCTAAAGGTGGAGCTCCCTCTCTGTACATAATGCTGTTCTCTCTACCTGAACACCAGCTGCTAGACTCATCACTGCACTGTACAGCTTGTTTACTTAGGTGACTGGTCTACCTCAGCACACACTCCTGAACCCCCTGTTTTACTCTTTATTTACACACACTGCACATCACAGCTCTACATATTTATTCCATTTTACTGTTAGTTTAGTAACTTAGTCTGGGCCTTAATCACCCAGCTTTCATGCACACATTTGTACATATTTATATATTTTTTGTACCTTTTCTGTGCACCCTGTCTCATGTTTTGTCTTTAGACCCTGCACTATTATATCATGTCCTTGTCGTGGTTCGTCTTTCTCTAGAGGAGGACTTAGTTTAATAGGAGACTTGTGACCACTGTCTTTCAGTTGTAACAATGAAACATTTTATTCCAATCAAAAGTACAGTGTGGAGAGAATCCGCCAATTCTGGATGCCCATCTTCACTCTCTCTCCGACATAGGAATGCCTTGAGTTTTTATACCCTACTACACGTCAGATGCTGTTGGACTGTTCCCATATGCAGGATGTTTGCATTTCATCCATAAGGAACACTCATTAGCCCCCACCATTACATACGTGGTCAGCACACTACAGACACATCTGGACCACCCTAACATCTCAGTTACATACACTCAAAAGTATGTTCCACCTTAACAACATCTTATGTTCGCTCAGTTCATGTACAGGTTCCACATTTGGTCAGGAAACGGAGCCCACTGTCCTTTCCAAATCTACCCCATGGGCCTCACCATATCATTCCTCAACTCCATACCATTCCTTCAGGCCTATGAACATCTGCATAGCCAATAAATACAGTATAAAAAAGTGTGGTTAAACGCTTCTGTTGTAAAAACCTCCATACAAATAAATTTGAGTTTGAATTTAAAAAGCCAATAGGACCATTTTTTAGAAAAAAACTCAAATCCTAGGAAAACAAGCTAAAATACTATTTATTATAAAACAGCAACCAATAAACAACTGATAATTGTATAAATAAAATTATATGGGTTACAATGTCAGCATTGTTTACAACTTCCATCCCCTGTCAAAAAGGAGATGAAAAAGCAAGAAAAGCATCCAGAGATCAGAGAGTCCCTGCGCTGGGCATTACTGCATGTTTGCACTAATGTGATGACTTTAAATCTTCTTTAAAATCATAACAGAGCAGAACAATTGTCTGTCTCTTCAATTTGTATCTGACTGGCTGAACAATGTTCAAAGCCATTGTAAAATATGCAGTATTGAATTCTGTATGAATGCGCCCTGTAATCCTTCTCGACAGTCAAGTTCTTCTTAAATGCAGTCTCAAATGCCTCAAAAGTCTCAACATTCTGATCAGATCCAAATGTACTGTTTAGAAATATTGGATATTCAGCTGGATATTCAGTGTGTACTGTACATGCAAAATTTGTTAGTGACATGCCTGTGTGACAGAACATGTTTGAAAACGTGCAAAAAGGTAATTTGTTATTGTACTGGGTAATTTATGGACATGCAAGGTAAAAAGGCAGTGGCCATACATGTGACACTCTAATAATCAGCAAATATGAATAAGCTTTTACCATGACAATATTTGCTCTCAATTTGCTCTGCTGATGTGTTTTTAAATGCAGCCCATTGTCCCAGAAGGTCTCAATGGTGTGTAAATCTGGCGATTGTGTTGGTCATGACATTTCCTGAACTTTCTCACTCCTATAATGAAATTGGTGTTAAGACAGGCAGTATTTTATTAAAGGCTTTCATTTGGGCAACACCAATACTCATCATCCTTAAGGCAGGCAGGGGTCAAAAAAACAGGCAGGCAGGGACCCCATAGACAATTCCTTCCATATCACATATCAAAAGAATAAAGAAAAATGGTCAAACAGAAATCCGACTAGACAGGAGCACAGCTCAGAACTCAGGGCAATAACACAAAAACTTTACAACCATTGGGCAGCAACAGCAATGCTGTTAACCACTGTGTATACACCTGTGTAAACACCATAACACTGAGGTGAAGTAAATTGAATGTTGTAAATTATCTCATTACAATGCCACCTTTCAGGGTGGGATATATTAGGCAGCAAGTGAACAGTCAGTTCTTAAAGTTGGAAGCAGGAAAAATAAGCTTTGACAAGGGGCCAAATTGTGATCGCTAGACAACTGGGCTTGGGTATCTCCAAAATAGCACACATTGTGGGATGTTTCCGGTATGCATTGGTCAGTAAATACTAAATGTGGTCTAAGGAAAGACAATAGGTGAACCGGCAACAGAGTCATGGGTGTCTTGATTTGCATGCAAAGCAAAAACTAGAACAGTCTGGTCTGATCATATAGAAGAGCTGGGAGAGTCCAAACCAAAAGAGACAATTCCTCAACACACTTTTACACTTTAGCACTTTAAGCATCTTGAATTGTGTTGTTGTAGCAAATCATTTTTGTGTTTCTCCAGCAAAACATAAGCAACAGAACAGGTGCTAAACATCAGTGAAGGCAGGTATACAAAGATAATACTGGCCAAATATTATAGAGCTTCAAAAGATCTTTCATTCTACCAATGGACAATTTGGCTCTGCTGAACATTTATCCTTTAACCAGGCTGAAGAGTGACTATAGAGAAGAGTACAAAGAAGAGAAAACAATTCTGTAAAAAGACAACACGAGAGTGCAGAACAAAACCCCCACTGTTGAACGAACACCTACTGTGTTCACTTAAGTCCAGCTGGACACAAATGAACACAGTAAGAGTCAATTCAGCACTAGGGAGTTTAGTGTGTGGAGTGCCATATTGCTGAAGCACTCACTTCCTTAACCGCAAGAACAGACGTTCTGATCTCTGCATGGTGCTTCACAGACAGATTAAGTGTCTAAAACCTGCAGGTTCTAAAAGCCTACAGTGGATTGTCTGTGGCATTACAACACTATCTAAGCTACTGTTCTACCGGACACCAGGAAAAAAAATAGTTATAGTTAATATAACTATTAATATAATATAACTAATAGTTAATTCTCCATTCTGCTCTACTACTGAATATAAAACCTTCTTCCTCAAGGATCAGTCATCTGTTAGATCCCTGAATACCTAAATACAACTTTCAAATTCAATGTTTTATTGAAGATGCAACTATTTAAGACAACTTAATTCAATTCAGTTTCAAATTTAGTATTTATATAAAGCTTTTCACAACGAATGTCACAAAGCAGCTTTACAGTTTTGGGTCCAAGCCTCTGGCCCCAAGCCAATGGAAACATCCCTCAGACCAAGAGGAAGAAACATTGAGAGAAACCAAGACTCAAAAGGGGAACCAGGCTGACATGGAATAGCACAAAAGATAAGAAACTACACAAACAGCAGTAGAATAACTGGTCAGATAGAGAGAGATCATGAAGAACTATGGATAATGTGAAAGCATACTCTGAATTACAAGATGTGAGAAAGTGCAGGATATCAGTACTCAGTATTATTGTGAGAGGGGATGCAACTGGTGTAAGGTCCATTTAGGCAGTCCCAAACAGCCATGTGGTGGTCTTCTGCTATGAAAGAATCAACATCCAGACCCAGAGCAGGACAGCTTTGAAATTGGCAGCGGGGGGTGGGGAGCCAGGTTGGGGCAACACAGAGGCAGAAAAACAGATACGGGGCATCTCAATACATGGGAGAGAGGCAGGAAATAGTAAAACAGAAAGGAAGGAAAAAACTAAGGGGTTAGCAGGAGAAACTGATCTAGGAGGTAGGCAGGCAGCAGCACCCAGCCATAAATGAACTCATTTTAGCATTAAGCAGATTGCGAGGGGCAGCTCAGGACGAAAAAAGTGGTTGCAGGTAGTTGCATAGTCATTGCTAAGTGGTTGTTATTTTTCTGATGCTACGTGTTCCAGGTGGTTTCTATGATGTAGCTAGCTAGTTGTTGTGGTGTTGTTAAGTGGTTTCTAGCTGGTTGCTATGGTGTTGCTATGGTATCCCTGGTGGTTGCTATGGTGTTTCTAAGTCGAAAACTACAAGACGAATAATGTGGTAAAAATCCAGAAGAAAATAAAATGAAAGAAGAAGAGAAAGAATGAAAAAAATGTAATTTAATTTAATAACCATATAGTTGTTGTCCGATTTTAATAATCAGATTAATCAGACTGGTATGTAATATGTAAACAAGCTCCAACAACAAGAAAGAAGCAGGAGAATGTAATAGACAGTTAATTTTCAAGAACCAACGGCATTAGCATTTCTTTCCTTTGGTGCTTGGAAATTCTTCAAAGACACAGCGCATCTGAGAATGACAGGAAGCTCCTAAACACAAAGCCGGAATGGGTAGGGCCACACCTGCGCATTGGAGGAGAGTTCTGAAGGATGGGGAAAAATGCATCATGAAAAGTTGATGTGCTATTATTACTGAAGAAGGAATAATAAGAGACAGAAAGGCAGATAAGGAGGAGGAGGTGAGAAAGTAGAAAGTAAAAAAAAAAACTGCAGGCAAGACTGAGAACAAAGAGAAAACAGCAGAAAAAGATGAATAAAGGGAGGGAGAACCAGCGGGTTTAAAAACTTTTTGACATGCCAGGATGGTATGTGATCAAAGGCGCTGGTGGACGTGGGAGCTCAGCAAACAGGAGAAAATCCTGGAGGAAATGTGCAGATCTGAAGAGGAAAGCTGGGCTACAATGCGAATATTTGGGGAAAATGTTACCTGCTATCTAATCTATATTATGTGTGTATATATGTGTGTGTGTGTGTGTGTGTGTGTGAAAGAGAGAGAGAGATAGAGAGTAGTTTAGACTCTGAAGTGTGTCCGGTGCAGATGTTGATGAGTGACAGAGCTCAGCCGAGGTGTGTGTGTGAAGGGGGTCGGCCCTCTGGTTGCGGCTGTAGCGTAATTGCACGGGTGAACATGTGTTCACAGCAGATAACACACCGCACGCACAGCAGGGTCCGCCTGAAGCTGCTCACACTCATTCCTGATCTACCACCACCACCATCACCCATCCGTCAACCCAGGACACACACAGGGAGAGAGAGAGAAAGGCCTTAGGTATTGGATAATATGCAAATATTCTGTGAGAGCTATTAAGATTAACTGCAGGCATTTTAGGTATTGAAGAAATTAGCAGTGAATCCAATTAATATAGAAGAGAGAGAGAGAGGAGAGAGCGAGCAAAGACTCACCCAGAGTGGGTATCAACAGTTATATGCAAAAGTTTGGGCACCCTTGGTCATTTTTTGACAAGGTCTCGAACACTGATTTGCAAAGCAGGCCTGAGGCTCGTTACCTGCTGCCAAGTGAATCATATTCCCAAGCTTTAGAAATTCTCTGACTCTTCAAATCTTGCAGTAACACTCATCAAATATGGGCTTCTCCAAGCAACCGTCTAAAAATCTGAAAAAGAAAGCAATTGATGCCCACAAGGCAAAGGAATGCTAAAAGACGGTAGCACAGTTTTTTCAGCTTGTGGTTTCAACAGTGGGTTATGTTATGAATATGTAAAAAATGGTGGTTCAGGGGAACTGTGCTGATGTCAAGATGACATCTGGAAAACCAACAGAATTTTCAGAAAGAACTGCTCATAGAAACATCCATATATGTTGATTGAAGGTCCAAAAACATGACCAGTTTGGTCATTGTTTCACCCGTCCACTGGTAGCACTGTTGAGTTAAATGCACACAAACACACACCTGCCCATCATGTACTAGAAGAAGAACTGAAAAACAGCACTGGGAGATACTGCTGGAGGAAATCCTGTTGTTTATGAACTTTTAGAAGCTTTAAAAAAAGAATGAACTGACATGAGTAGAGAAACTGTAAGTAATCACCATTTCACTGTGGTTGAGGTTAGGTTCAAAATAAGGGTTAAAGTTAGGTTTGGATGTAGGTTAAGGTTAGGTTTGGGTGTAGGTTGAGGTGTAGGTTAAGGTTAGGTTTAGGTTTAGGTTGAGGTGTAGTTTAAGGTTAGGTTCAGGTTTAGGTTAAGGTAATGTTTAGGTGTGGGCTAAGGTGTAGGTTAAGGGAAGGTTTAGGTGTAGGTTTGGGTGTAGTTTAAGGGGAGGTTTAGGTGTAGGTTAAGGTTAGGTGTAGGTTCAGGTGTAGGTTAAGGTTAGGTTTAGGTGTAGGTTTGGGTGTAGTTTAAGGGGAGGTTTAGGTGTAGGTTAAGGTTAGGTTTAGGTGTAGGTTAAGGGAAGGTTTAGGTGTAGGTTAAGGTTAGGTTTGGGTGTAGGTTAAGGTTAGGTTTGGGTGTAGTTTAAGGGGAGGTTTAGGTGTAGGTTAAGGTTAGGTGTAGGTTAAGGTGTAGTTAAGGTTAGGTTTAGGTGTAGGTTAAGGGAAGGTTTAGGTGTAGGTTAAGGTTAGGTTTGGGTGTAGTTTAAGGGGAGGTTTAGATGTAGGTTAAGGTGTAGGTTAAGGTTAAGTTTGGGTGTAGTTTAAGGGGAGGTTTAGTTGTAGGTTAAGGTTAGGTTTGGGTGTAGTTTAAGGGGAGGTTTAGGTGTAGGTTAAGGTTAGGTTTGGTTGTAGGTTAAGGTTAGGTTTGGGTGTAGTTTAAGGGGAGGTTTAGGTGTAGGTTAAGGTTAGGTGTAGGTTAAGGTGTAGGTTAAGGTTTAGGTTAAGGTAATGTTTAGGTGTAGGCTAAGGTGTAGGTTAAGGGAAGGTTTAGGTGTAGGTTTGGGTGTAGTTTAAGGGGAGGTTTAGGTGTAGGTTAAGGTTAGGTGTAGGTTCAGGTGTAGGTTAAGGTTAGGTTTAGGTGTAGGTTTGGGTGTAGTTTAAGGGGAGGTTTAGGTGTAGGTTAAGGTTAGGTTTAGGTGTAGGTTAAGGGAAGGTTTAGGTGTAGGTTAAGGTTAGGTTTGGGTGTAGGTTAAGGTTAGGTTTGGGTGTAGTTTAAGGGGAGGTTTAGGTGTAGGTTAAGGTTAGGTGTAGGTTAAGGTGTAGGTTAAGGTTAGGTTTAGGTGTAGGTTAAGGGAAGGTTTAGGTGTAGGTTAAGGTTAGGTTTGGGTGTAGGTTAAGGGGAGGTTTAGGTGTAGGTTAAGGTTAGGTTTGGTTGTAGGTTAAGGTTAGGTTTGGGTGTAGTTTAAGGGGAGGTTTAGGTGTAGGTTAAGGTTAGGTGTAGGTTAAGGTTAGGTTTAGGTGTAGGTTAAGGGGAGGTTTAGGTGTAGGTTAAGGTTTGGGTGTAGTTTAAGGGGAGGTTTCGGTGTGGGTTAAGGTGTAGGTTAAGGTTAGGTTTGGGTGTAGGTTAAGGTTAGATTTGGTGTAGTTTAAGGGGAGGTTTAGGTGTAGGTTAGGTGTAGGTTAAGGTTAGGTTTAGGTTAAGTGTAGGTTAAGGTGTAGGTTAAGGTTAGGTGTAGGTGTGGGTTAAGGTGTAGGTTAAGGTTAGGTTTAGGTTAAGTGTAGGTTAAGGTTAGGTTTAGGTGTAGGTTAAGGGGAGGTTTAGGTGTAGGTTAAGGTTTGGGTGTAGTTTAAGGGGAGGTTTCGGTGTGGGTTAAGGTGTAGGTTAAGGTTAGGTTTGGGTGTAGTTTAAGGGGAGGTTTAGGTGTAGGTTAAGGTAAGGTGTAGATTTCGGTGTAGGTTAAGGTTAGGTGTAGGTGTAGGTTAAGGTGTAGGTTCACAAGGAGATCAGGCTGGCATGAAGAAGAAAAAAAGTCAGCGTTAGAAGTATGCTACAGTACATCCTGACAGATTAGCTTTGGAACGTCAAAATATAATCCTTTGGCCACAATCAGCAAAGATCCATTTCCATAGAACATGAACACCTTGCCAGCTGTAGGGAATAAGGGTGGAACTATCATGCTTTGAGGTTGTGTTGTTGGAAAGGCCCTCACATGTGCATGTATGACAACCCACGATATCAATTCCTTTTCAATATTTTCATCTGTGTGCACAGAATAGTGGAAAACTACCAGACAGATGACATTGACAGATTAGCTGTAGGTGGCTACATTTTATATTATAAAGAACAGAATAACTGTGAATTTGTTTTTGTTGAAAGTATTGTTTTATGTCTGATTAGCTACAAATGCGTTGTTGCCAAGGATGCACAAACCTTTGTGTAGACTTAACTGTAAGTTATTTATTTCATTCAAAGGGAACCAAATGTACATGAAAACAAGTCCAAGACAGCTATCTTGCCTCTATTCACTGCAATTCAGGGCAAGTTATTGCCTCACGCAAGAGCGTGGTGACTATGGCCATGAATGCCGTGTGAGATACACAATACAATTAAAGTGATTCAGAGGATAACTAGCAAAATGACACATAAAAGGGAAGATTTGAGGACCACATTCATATAGACTTTTTTACCTCGGTACAGGATAAATATGGCTTTGATTCAGGGTAAACCAAAATGACAGCAGCTTTGTTTGTTATGCATTATGTTTTAATTTCTACTCTTTGCTTTATTCTGACACTGTGCCCACAAGGCTTCGCTCGCTTGAATGCGTAATTACAATCTAAATAAGCAAGTCATGCAAAATGTGTCAGGAAGGGGAAAAGTCATTGGAAAACTAATGAAATCTAACTTAACTTTCACAAAGGCACCACTGTCGAAAGACTTTTTTTTTCTCTTAAGTCATATGAATGTTTGTTTATGCTAATGGTAAAACAATAAAGACCTTTCTACGCCTCTAGGGAAGCCCGATTTTTTTAGTCTCTAGTTTTATATTAATTTTATGGAGTAAAATCATGCCTCTAAATTTAATCTTCACTTGTACCACAGCAGCAGTCTGACATAAATATTGGGTAATAGATAGAACAAAATGGGTTAAAATATCGAAATGGCAAAAGTTCGGAAAAAAAGGAAAGGAAAAAAAAGGAAAATTATACCATCAGTTTTTTTCTCCATTATGTCTATTTCTGAGTTGCAGTTTAACAATGATGAATTCACCTGTGGGTTATTTAACATTAACACATAAGGAATATCTAATTTAAATTGTCATTAGGGTCCTGACTCATTGGGGGCCCCACACGGCTACTTACTTTTGCCTTGTGCTTAAACTGCCCATGCTTAGGGGTCCCCTGTCTGTCTAGATCTAACCAGAAGCAAACTGAAGGTCTAGCTCCAACAGTTCACTACTATTTGACCTGTGATACTATCCACGGTCACTGTTGATCCAGAAGCCAAATACAGACTAGAGGAAATTTCTTTACTGAAAACTGTGTTTTCAGTGCCTCCATGCATTAACTGCTATGTATATATTTTTTTTCTTATTGTGCTGTACATATATTAAGTCTGAAAAGATTTCAGTCTTATCTTGTACACCAAGTTCTGAGCATATTACACCGAAGAGAACACACTTTATCTTTGTAGTTTGGTGAAGAGGAAATATGAAATTGTTGCTTCGTTGAGGGGATATCTATAATTTAGGCAGTACCTAATTAAAAACTGGGAAGACATGAGCCACGCAGGTGTTGATTGTTCATTTGCACCACAGTAAAACAGCTTCCCATTCCCAGATCTGCTCAAACTTTAATGACTCATGCTGGCATGTTCCAAATGTAAATGATACTGTTACAGGATCAGGGCTCAGGAATTAAAACTTTTCAGTCTGAGCAAAATCTGTAGCATGTAACATGTTCACTCTTGTGTTCCAGCTCTGACACAATATCCATAAACCGGTTAGATCAGTACTTAAAAACAAGTACATTTGGTGCCCTTGCACTGTGAAAAGGTGCACATATTTGTCACTGTACACTGTACAGCGAAATGTGTCCTCCGCATTTAACCCATCTGTGGTAGTGAACACACACACACTAGTGAGCTAGGGGCAGTGAGTACACACACATCCAGAGCGGTGGGCAGCCAACTTCAGCGCCCAGGGAGCAGAGAGGGTAAAGGGCCTTGCTCAAGGGCCCAACAGTGGCAGCTTGCCAAGCCCGGGTGTCGAACCCACAACCCTGTTATCAATAGCCCAATTGGAAGGTGTTGCTGAACATGTTGGTTAGAAGAATCCAGTTTCTGTGAACTGCAGACACTGTATTGATTTGTTCAGTTCCACCTTCAGCTCACCTGATTTATTTAAATGAAGAATTGATTAGAGAAACTAGGTGTTGTATGAGAACTGCAAATGTTGTGCTTCCTCAACAAGAAATTGATAACCTTTTGAACCCCAGATTTATAAATGATTGGTTTAGCTTATTTTGTGGAGTCCCACAGGGTTCAGTTTTAGGGTCTTTGAAACTGATGTTAAATAAGGAAAAACCACAGTTACAAGGGTGAAGAACTGAAGTATGCCTATGTAAAGAGTTTAAGATGCTAACATGTCTGCACATTTATTTATTATTTTGTTTCTTTTACCATCCAGAAAACAAGTTTACATCAATATTTTTTTTTAAATCTATCATAATAAGCACTTTTATGTCCTGGGTGTTCATTCTATTAAGTGTGTAAATGGCTGAAACATAACAAGCTGTAATAAAGATGGAGATGCTATAGATAGCCAACATGCATACAATCAAACGCTGTATGAAAAGCATGATCATGTATTTGGTTTTGGTTTTCTTCTCCATAAACTGCAAAAGTTTATTCATTTTTGTTTCTCAAACCTGTTCAGAGCCCTGCACAGAATCGACGTATTTGTCAAAAACTCCTGATTGAAATGGCCACATCACTGGACTTATTTATGAATGTTTTTCATCTATTTATCAGTCATATGAGCTGAGGTGATTAGGATGTTCCTCAGAGAAGAGCCCCTGCCAATGTTATGATTCATTGACCACATGATTGGTGATTTCCTCTGCTGGCCCTTTTAACCAGTGGCCTTCTGTCTACTACCCCTGCATCCTGTGCCATAGGCCCTGTTCACCAGAGGCGACACACATTTGATTGATACGACACCTGAACACTGACCTGAAATAATAGATTTTCTGCCATCTCGAAGAATATCAATCTGGGCCCTAATGGAGCCGGGGCTTCTCTGGGGAGCGTTCCGTACAGTCATTTCCTGGTGAGGAACGCTTGAAGCTTTCTGGTCGCCTCATTTAAGAGAAGGAGTCTCATTTGTAAAAAGGCTGGCGATGCTGAGCTAAAGGCATGACTTGCTGCAGCAAGGAGTGTTAAGCTTCATGCAGTTATCTTCATCTTTGAGTGACTCTTTTGCATGAGAGTTTCCAAGTGTCAGGACCACTCTTTCCACTGTCACTTTCTCTCAGACTCTAGAGGACTATTTTCATGGTAGAAAAGCTTAAGCAGTTGTCATTTTGGCGTTAACAATGATTTTCCTGCCATGGAAGCAGAGCCATTAAAGCACACCGGGGTACTTTTGACATCTGCTGAAGGTGGCCAGCAATAATGCCTGTCTTTAAAAAGCAAACAGGGTCAAGTGCTGTGCTAATTTCTATCAAGGTGTCAGCATTCATATTGTGCGGTTGTTTGGTCTTTGTCCAATGGATATAACCCATTGGTTTTCATTCAGTGTCCTCCCTACTACGTCCAATCAGTGTCCTTGTTTGCCCATCTCCCTTTCAGCTGATTTGTATTAGGTCTCTTTCTCTCTCTCTCTCTCTCTCTCTCTCTCTCTCTCTCTCTCTCTCTCTCCTGCCCATCTCTCTCTCTCTCTCCTCGTCTTTAATTCTACCTGGTTCGTTGGGGGACTGGAGGGATTGATTTCGCCCTGCATGTTTGCAGGAGTAAATGAGATTATAGAGTCAGTTCTGGAGAGGGAAGTTGACCTCACAGCACACAGGGGCACAGCTCTCCTCTCTGCACCAGCTACATCCATGTAATATACATTTCTGGGGCTGATTGGAGTAATGGAATTAAAAATGAACAAGCAAGAAGTTGCCTGATTCTGGATGTATCACTGAAATATTCATACAAAGGAGAGAGGAGGGCCCTGAAACATTTATTACAAGAAATAAAAAGAAGTGCTGTGGTCCCATGGTAAGAAAGGAAGGAGCTGACTAAGGGATTCGGAAGAGGAACATTACATTCCCTGATGTTTATTCCGTAGGACTGGGCCACACAATACTTTTCCCTTTTTTATATAGTTTGGTTTCATAAAGCCTGTCTTCTCCCAATAATACATTGGCTTCAATTTCAAAATAACCACTGAGCCCTTTGTAAAACTTTTCTTTTCTTATAGACATTGACAAATGATTTACTTCACTTTGTTCTGTTGTTTTCCACTTATGGGCTCCAACATGCAGCAAAAGAATATTGTTATATTTGAGAAAATGAACTGGTTGTGCAAAGAGAACCTATATATGAATAGGCTATTGGTAGGGGATTATTATTTAAATGTATTATTTACCTGTGGTCCATTTGAAAGGGTCTATATCCCACACTGATTTTGAATTTATTCTTGAAAATCCATCAATATTGTTTTGTGGATTTTAGGTCCCACAAATAACTTTCTTTATTCATTACATTTCAAAACAGGCTGTTTTTGTTACTGCATTACTTCCCCTGGCCAGGGAAGGCTTTCTACTAGATTCTGGAGCATTGCTGTGATGATGTGACTTTTCAGACTGGACGTTTGGTGTTCACCACCTCACCTCATCCCCAACTCCCCAACTCTGCCTAAAAGTATTGGATGGAGCACCATCCATTATTCCAGAGAACACAGTACCACTGCTTCACAGCTCAATGCTGGGAGCCCTTTGTTTTATCCCTCTAGCCATGGCATGGTGCCAATAGGTTTATGTCCTATTCTATTGGCAGTACTTCTCTACTTCTCTACAAGCTGTGTATGTGCATTTGCATGTCTTTGTCAGCAATGGGTGCAATTTAAAGTAGCTGAATGCATTCATTAGAAGGAGTGTCTACAAACATTCGGACATATAGTGTGTGGTAATTTTGCAAGAACCTTTCAATGGAAGACATTGTAAAATTATTTTTGGAAATTTGGGACATTTCTATGAAAGTTTGATGCAATGGAAATATCAACAGTCTGGTTCTGATTATGAGGAAAGTGGAAAAATGGAGATAAAAGGGTTTTGCCCAACCACGACAATATATAATTATTATATAACAGTCATGACACTAATGGCAATGGTTAAAAAACGATCAGTACCAAGATCCCTTCGAGCTTTAGGTATTACTCAGCTTGACCCTCTATCCTTTAAGATCCACGAAAGACAAGCATCCAGGCTTTTTTTTTGTTCTGGCACCAAAGTGGTGGAACGAACTTTCCTGGGCGGCAGAGTCGCTCACTGTCTACTTGCACACTATTGTTTACATTTCTTACTTGCAACCTGCACTTTATAGCTGCTGCTCTTCATACTTGCTCATACTTGCACATAAAAGCACATGTAACTTTTATTTTAATTTTTTAATTGTAAAAAGGGAAAAAGTTTACTTTAATTTTATTTACTTCAACGTATATTATTATACTTTATTTATTTTGTATATATTTTTTATTATTATTTATTAATTTCTTTTTTGTTATCTTTATCTATTGGTGAATGGAGGGACAGCAAAGTAAGAATTTCATTGTACAGCGTAACTGTCTGTTTCTGCATATGACAATAAAACTCTTGAATCTTGAGTCTTGAAATGCAGATTGAAGACCCTCCTCTTCCAAGAGTACTTGGGTGAAGTGTAGTGTTGTGTGTTGTGGTCTCCATACTGACTTTTATATTTAGTAGCATCTAAGATTAGATGTATCTTTTGGATCCTATTCTGTACAAACTAGCTAAGGGTATTTTCTGAGTAAACAGTGAAGAGGCTTTTGTAAGTCGCTCTGAATAAGAGCCTCTGCTAAATGCCCTAAATATAAATGTAAATGTATATCACCATTATTTGTTTTTATTTTACAGTGACACAGAACCTTTAAATATTCATATTTCGAGAAAAATATGTAAGCGGTAAGACCATTTCATCCCCAGCACAGTGCAATGGGTGCCAGCATAGAGAGGCAGTGGGCTGCCCAGTGTGAAATACTGCCTTTCTTGCAGGTCCAGCAGTAAAGGTGTGGCAAGTCTGCAGCGTGTAAATGTGATTCATGCCTTCATCCATCAATATTGTCTAGCACTGATTGTGCTCCCCACGTGATGTATGCTTGCAAGTGCCTTCTGAACATTGTAATGCTGACATAGCTTGCTGCTAATATGCCCAGTCAAAGGCGGCATCCATCACCTCCTGACTTTGATAAGTCCATCAGGGAGTGGGGCTGGCGTTTGCTAACGTCCTTTAAGCTGCAGTGGAATGGTTTCCGACATGCTGCAAGTCCTGTGAGATTCTGTCAAGACAAAAGACGAGACAGCATAACAACAAATGCAGCAATGTAACAGTGTTGCAGCGATGTCAGCGGCACAGCTATAAACTGCTTGCTGTTTCAGTGCGCCACTTGGCAGTAAATACGGGATAAACATATATAGCAGCACATTATATCAGTACATGTCTGAAACTAATCATTGTGTATCAGAGTGAGGATGTGGATGAGATCATTGAGCCATCTATTTGCAGACCTTGGGCTCTTTACCTTCTGTAGATCAGAAGCAAAGCTCTTTAATCCTGCTCTGATATGGCCATTAAATCCAAGATAAAAGGCAAATTAATTTCACAAGAAATTCCTCTATCAGGGGACATGTGCTCTTTAGCTGTGGATTCATATTCCAATACATTTTCATTAGAAGAGAAAGTAAAAGAAATGGAAAGATTGAAAGGCAATTTTTCAGAGACTGATTGGTTTAAGCCCCTGGGGATGAAAGGGACTGTTCTAAGAGGAGTTCAATTTATACACTGGAGCACACACAAATACTACTGTTTTTTCTTTTTATGTTTTTACTCAAAACTGAACGTTTTATTGGTCATATAAGCAACCTTAGAAATCCATTTTCTAGTAGGATTTACAATGTAATATCCAAAGATAGCTGCACAGGTTTACACCTGGGCTATTGTCTGTGAGCATTACTTTAAGGCTTTAGCTTGTGGAGAGCTAAAACTATTCAGTAGATGTATGATTTGGAATGGAGGGCTTCACTTGGCTCTCATTTGGAGGCTGTAAACAGCGAGCTCAGCGGAGGCCTGGTGCTGAAAGCTAACTTCCACATCCTCTTGGTCCCATAGGGGTAGACTGAATTGAGAGTGAAGAAACCCCAAAGTCACTGCAGAGTTCCCAAGGTCTCGGTGGATTGCAGTGATACGTTCCCTTTTGATCCTAAAGCACACTGCACTCAGTTCTCCAAGGGCATGGGAAGTTTCTTTTATTTCAGCCAACATTAACATATAATTACTCTACATCTTCAAGACTCAGCTGGAATGATCTGAAAAGTAAGCGCAGTGATAAATAAAAGCCATGGGGGACCGAGGGGCTTTAGGTAGCCTTGAGAAGCTCCTTAGAGAGGAGATAAGTGAGCTGTTCTATTAGAGTTGTGCACACTGCAGCCTGCATATTATACCTATAGCAGGAACAATTACTTTCTAATGATAAATGTCCCTCAGGGAGTTAATAGACCATTCATCTTACAGAAGAAGTTCATATAATAGAATTATTACTGTAATACATGATTATTATTTTTACTACCAATTAAATACCATTTATTATTACATTCTTAAAAATAAAGGTGCTTCTAATGGTTCTTTGAGCGGTGCTGTTACTACACAGTAAACCTGGATAAGTTCACCTAACTTAACTTATGTAAGGCAACGAATTGTCTCAATGTCTTTAAGATAAGCTTACTAAACAAATGAAAAAATATGTTAAATGCACTTAAGATACTAAACACTGTTTGTTTGAACACATCAAATACATTAGGTTTAAATAATTGATGAAATTTGAATGTTTTTTGAAACCCAAAATCTCAACTGCAGGTGAATAATCCTGTTTTTTTAATGTAGTCTTTTTGAATTGTTAATTGACTATTATTAACCTGCCAAAAACACTGACAGTGTAATCTTGTGATAATGCAAGTGTGCAGTTTTCAGCCAGCATAGAGTCACACTCAGACTCTGTACTGAAAATGGTAACTTGCTTTTACAGCCTGCAACACTCAGCCCTGTCAGCCAAACATTATATGAAATATAACTGCATACCAGTAGGTAACCTGGGGGAAATGCCCACACACTGATGGTGAGTGTGCAAGTATGCAAATATATGGTGTCAGGTAGCAATGGGAAAGAGTGCCCACACAAACCCACCAGCACATCTGACAGCTGAGAAACATCAATATGAAAGAAATATAAGTTGATTCAACTCAAAGGTCTGCAAAATGAACACAAATGTTCACATAACTTAAAATAGATATGTGGGAATATGTGGGATATATCCAGTTTTACATCCAACAGGCCTAATTTGTTTGGGTAAAAACAACTTGTGGGACTACAGTGTACAGTGTTTGTAGTAGTGATGTGTGAAGAACCATTTAAAGGTCTGATGTAAAGGTTCTTTACTGTTATAAACATGGGGCCGGAAGTGTTTCTTCTATGGCATTGCTGAAAGAACCTCCTTAAAAGCATCTACATGTTTACGAGTGTGCGATATAATTATTGCGTCTACATAAATGTAACTATGCAATTACATGAGTAACAATTAATTTAGGTTTGTAATGAACAGCTTTTGAATTTATTATGCTGTTGGTGACAAAAAGTGTAAAACAAGGATGGTTAGTCCTTTAAAAAGGCTATGGCCACCAGTTTGACCAGATGCCCTGTAGTTACTTATATGTGTAATATGCCTAGTGTGTAATAAGCCATGGCGTGTTAAGGGTTTAATAACTTTTCATTAAATTCAAATCATAATATAAAGGTCCTCTTCTACATGCAAACACAAACGTGGCATCAATTGAAAGTCTAGAGTCTATTCTTTCAAAAGAGCTCCTTCACTCTTCACTCCTTCCCTTTCCTTTAATGAGCTACATGTACATAAACATTACTACAATGAGAACAATGACTTCTAAGTGTTTACAGCACATAGATGGAGACATGAGTTCACAGTCAGAAGCAAAAATGAAAAAACTAAATAATAAATAAAATCAGAATGTGTCAGCAGAGGCACTTGAAACACCAGGCTATAATTAATGTGGGTGTCACCATCTGTAGAAGATCACACAGCGTAATGCACAGCCTTGTCCTTAGGCTAGTTCTGAATCAGATTGTTGTTTTCCTTTTTTCTCCAATAACAAACCCTGACCTTTAGCAGTTGCCGGCTTAGATGGGCCCTTCGTAACAAATACTGGCTGTCAGTCTCCCTGCCTGGAAGGTGTAACACTGAATATTTTTATATGTCCTGTAAAAGCTGTTGTTTGCTGCAAAGTGACTGATGCTTTTCCTCCTGGCTTTTAGTTAAAAGATGTCTCGAAGACCAATCTTGTGTGACAAGAACACTTTTTTCTCAGATCTCGGCATCAGCTGCTTATTCTCAGTCAGATTCTCAGTCAAGAATTAAAAAATGAGAGTATAAAAGAACAAGGCCATGAGACGATCAGGGACGAAAAACAAAACCAAAACCACAGTAGTTCTCGAGGTCTTAATTGGACATAGGTGATTAAGTGACTGAGGTGAGCCTATAAATAAAAGATTCTCAGTTTATTTGAATGGTAGGCCTACACTTCAACCCTCTTTAGATTATCTTCAGAAGTTGTGAACAAGCTATCTGGTGAAACTCAGTTGAGTCTCAATGAAGTTGAGTGTTAGAGGTAAGGACCAGGGCTAGGTTTAGGACAGGGTAAGGATTAAGTTTAGACTTTGGGTTGAGGTTAGGTTGAGATTTAAGTTTATATCTATTAAAGAGATTTTAATAGATCCTAGGTCTTCCAATCTATACCTTGAATCCAGTTTCTAGTCCTGGTCCAGGTCAGGGTTGAAGTGGGTCCAAAGCCTACCTGGAATCACTGGGCACAGAGGCAGGAATACCCCCTGGCCAGAGTGCCAATCTATTGCCGAGTCCAATTCACTCACATACTCAGGGGGCAATTTAGCAAGGCCAATTCACCTACCATGTGTTTTCAGGAGGTGGGGGGAAACCAGAGCACCTGCTGAAATCCACAAGGACACAGGGAGAACACACAACCCCTCACAGACAGTGACCAGAGTGAGGATTAAACTCACGATCCCAGGCCACGAGCTGTGCCACCTGCTGCACTACCGTGCCTTCGCCAAGATGCGGTAGTTGTGCCAGATTTTAGAAAATGCCATTCAAAATTTGGTGAACTGTGTCCAGTTAATAACAATGTGATGAAAACATTAGGACAACCACACATTTATCACTGCTTAAACTCCTTAATGCATCAAGTCTTGTTACACACTAAGGCATATTATTCAGTAACTACAGGGACTTCTGTACAAACTGGTGGGGCTTTTTCTTGGTAATAGAAGTTTGTACTAATGTAGCCGGTGAGGGGTTAAAATGCCTAATTCTTCACTCAGGGCAAGACATCAGGACAAGGCTAAAGTATGTCAGTGTACATCAAGACAAAACCCAAGACTTGTTCTCGATTTATTAATGAAATCTTGATCTAATGTTTTTTGGGACATCAAGGGTTTCCTACTTGCACACCTTCCATGCAACTCGAACTGAACTTGTTTGGTCTCTTTCTGATGCTGTAGATGCTGTAGATGCTGTACTTTTACATCAGCTGTGTCACAAGCTATTGCAGGTCCTGTGATGACTTTTTTTGTTTGTTGGAGACTCCTTTATGCATCGTGTGGTCTGCTCTTGGGCTGAACAACAGGATCTGACCTGGTAAAGTAAGTTATTTAGTATTTTTGAATGACAGAGACAGGTCTGTACTCAATTGCTCAAAAAGGCAGAGTATATATACATTGAAGGAGGAGACGCACACGTCATTACGTAATCATGTGATGGGATAAATAGAGATAATAGATAATAGATAATGGATAATATGTTCTGAGCCCCAAGGAAAGTCATGACATCTTGGGTCGACGAGTCTAAACAACAGATAATTTGGAGACACGTTCATCCACTAAGACTCTCACTAAAAGTTATGGACAGATCATATGAAGCACAAGCTATGGCCTACATGTCATACAGGCCTAAATCCCATGTCCATGTCCCATGTCAATTCCATGGGTATGTAATGACACAGATTCTAACAAGTTGTGGAACGGCTGATTTCTGAGTGTTCTGAGATTTTTTAAAATCCTTTCCCAGACTCATGTGCATCTATAATACACATATACATATATACATTATACATTTCTATTAATTACATAAATACTCAAATTCTCAATACTCAATATCGTTAGAATAAAGATCAAATGTCCATGCTTTTTTAAAGGGTTATCTTTTATATATATATATATGATTGTAAGTATGGGTACCGTCTATGCATTTTATTTATTGGTAATATTTTAAACATTTAAATGAATGGTTCTCTGAGCAAGAATACTCCACAGAACCCTTCTGACAGCCTTATTTTTAATAGTAAGTTATAGTAATAAGTATTTGCAATAAACAGGTAATGATAGACAACCCTGATTCAACTCTTCACGGAAGAGTACTAAGAAACACATTTCTAATGGTTTCAGAAGTTGAAAAGCAAAAACAACCTGCTGCTCTTATTTGTACCATGCAAACATGCCCATACAGAACAGCAGAGCCAGGCAAGCAGGAAGAAACAGAGTGAAATGAATTTGTCTGAGGCATAATGCTTTGGTTTATGTGTGTGGACAGCTCGACAGGTCGAGATGCTAAGGGTTGTCCTGTGATGCATGGACTGTGATTATCTGCAGCAAGGGCCATTTCTGGGATTGGTCAAAAACAGCAAAAATACGAACACCTGAAAGACTGTGGTTTAAACAGTGCTTGTTCCTTGTGCTCCTGGAAATACTGATTATGGCTATGATCCTTTTGAGTTTGTGGGCTGGAATTTTAGATGTTCACTGCAGTAGTGTCATATTTTATTTGTGTAGCTCTTTTTCTCCTCCATACCAGTTACACTGTATAGTGTGTTTCAGTGTGCACAGCTGCACAGGGGCAAAACTTTACATTTTGTATTCCTCAGCTGATCCACAGCATAAATCCAGTGCAGTGGGCCCCAGTAACTTACTTTGAGCAAAACTGCTGAGGTGTTTTCCTCTAGCAGGTTTATAATGTGTGTGTGGGGGTCTGTGCCCATGTGGAAATCTGAAATATCATGACTATATATGTATATTTCATGAAGGATGGGATGTTTTCTAAATATAAAAATCCTAATTCAAACCTAATTAAATCCGTTTTAGTAAATATGTTTCTTATATATGTATCATTGCTGAAAAGAAAACTAAATTTTTGACATAATGTTGTTCTTTGTGCTAAACGTCCATGATGATTGGACCTTTAGAAATACCCTATTGAATAAAATCATTTTACATTAAATGTTAAGTTTTTTCCTTCTCCTGTAAGGTTACCTTTTGGAGATGATGCATATATATTTGTATTCATTTAAAATAAGTTGACATGTATGGAATGTCACTTGTCACACAAGATAATTCTATCTATTCTATCTATATAAATGTCAGATATTGAAATATGCTGCCATGGATAAGATTTCAGTATGTGTGTAACTGTACAGTAATGATGCTGATGCCAATGTATTAGTCTTTTTTATTTGTCTTAATGAATGAATGAATGAATGAATGAATGAAATAATTAATTAATTCATTTATTTATTTATTGTGTTGCATATAATTAATCAACATTTGCATTATATTTACTACTTCAAATATTTATCTAATTTAAACTATATATTTATGTTGTGTAATATCAGTTTTCTGATATGATATATTAGTACTAGGTGCTGACTACTCATTTTGCTTTATCTGCATTTTACTGCATTACTGATATTTGTAAGAAAAAAAAATCATATAAATCATATAAAATTGTTAAACAACAACAACAACAACTATAATAATAATAATAAGATGATGATGATGATGATGATGAAGAATTAGAATAGAAACTACAACAATAACTGTGCACTGGGTACAACTGGGTACTGAGTACAGCATAAGCTAAAAAAGACCAGTGTGAACTCTATAAACACACTCTTCCGTCAGTTTCTGTCCACCAAGCCCCCATAAACTTCTTATCTCTTTTTTTTTGAACATCGAGCCGCATCACTGAGCACAAACATAAAGGGATGAGGACAAAGTAGAATAGAAATTGGCGAGTCTTGTCGGCCTCTGGTACATGCAAAACTGAAATAATGAAGACTTTATTAATCATCACATTCGTTTCTGTTCCACCCTTCTGCTAATTGAATCTGCTGGCTGTGGCTTGGCTTTTATCTCTCTTTCCTGTCTCTCTGTTCATTACGCAGCTGTGTGGTGGATGACCTTTGAAGGGAAGGCTCAGAAGGGAGCGCTCATCACCACTGGAACCGCTGGATTCTCCCCAGGCGACGGTAACTCTGCCTTTTATCTCTGGGACTCTTTCTGAAGAGTTTGCCCACTGCAGACGACATAAGCTCTATTGCCCCCTCTCTCTTTTTCTTCTTCTTCTTCTTCTTCATCTTCCTAAAGAACCTCTCTCATTCTCTCTCTCTCTCTCTCTCTCTCTCTCTCTCTCTCTTTACACACTGTCTCTCTCTCACTGAAACTTTTAGACACACTTTCTTTCTCTCTTGCTCTTAATCCCTCTATAGCACTATTTCTCTCTTTGTCTTCATCTCTCTCTAAAACATCTCTCTACCTGTCTTTCCCTACCTCTGACACTACATGTCCAAAAGTATCCAGACATTATACATTCATCCATATCATCCATATTATCCATTGTCCATTCATTAAATTTATCTGCACACATCTCCATAGAAAAGTATTCACAATGGAAAGGGATGCTCAGGTGCACGTAAACCAGTGGTCACCATGCCTGATGCCAAACACCAGTTGGAGGGACATAAAGTCCTATATAAGTTAAGTTGTGGTGCAAAGGAACTGGGAACTGGGCTTGTGGAGTGCCGTTAGTAATCCAGAAGTAATCCATCATGCAATCAAATCCTCACAGCAATGTTCTTATGCATTGTGTAAAACCTTCGAGGGACAGTAGAGGTTGTAACTGCATGAAAGAAGAGGGCAAACTCTCTATTAATCCCCAAGGTCTTTCTTTAAAAAACCAATCAATCAATCAGTCAGTCAGTGTTTTAATGTACTGGTGGGTGGAATCGGTCAGATCAGATAAAAAATCCCTCTAAGCCTTTGGGAAGTCCTAGATTCTGTACCTTACTGGCTGAATTGAATTCTCTCCCCCTCTTTCTCGTCTGATCTCATTGCATAAAGTAAAGAAAACCCTGATTAGTGCTCTAATATTGCAGTACACCTTAATATAATGATCTTGTATGATCATGAAAACAGGGGCTAAAGGAACCAATTTCTATGGTAATTGGATTTGAAGGTGGGGGAATGGTCTAGCTGTGCTTTGGACTGGAACCCTTGCAGTTTGCTGCAGTAGTTGGCTGGTCATTACAAAAATAGTCTCAAGGGAATTTTGCCTTTGTTTACAATACCTAGCAGGTATAGCAGCTTGTATGTTAGGTGCTCATTTTCTATACAACAAACATTTCATAAGGTTGCACAAAGAATGATGCAGTGATAGTTCTCTGGAGAAAAGTCAAGCCAAGCCCTCAAAGTCTAAAAGTGGATTGTAACAAACCACATCCATTCAGATTAAACTGCATTGCAAAGAATTTAGAAGACAAGGCAGAATAAAGCCAGCAAAGCTACCACAGCAAGTTGCCCTTGGTGCTTGAACCTAGTTTTTGTTTTATCAGTCAATAGCCCACAACTGAGAATGCCACTGCATAAAAATAAAACAAAAATATGACTTCTCCCTGTGATTCGCCGTAGGCATAAAGCATGGTTATGAAATCATTATTGCCAGAGGCATTGCGAAACTGAAATGCCACTGAATTTAATTATAATAACAAGTAAAGTGGAAAATAAACTTTATCAACCAGAAGACCCCAAAGCTGTTTTACATTCTGTATTTAATTAGATTTTTTTTAGTAATGAGCAAACAGAGACTGTAATACATACAGTGACAAACTCCCACAGATTAGACATGTCCTACTGTTTTCACCCACTGCACACACTCTCTGTGAGAGTGTATTTGGGTGATGCGTTAATTGGGGCTCCTTTCTTTATCTTAAGAATTCAAAAATAAAATTAGCAATAATTTTGTTTTAATTATGTCAAGACAGTGCTTGCATGCTTTAAAGTAAAGACTTAATGAAGACCAAGGCTGAGCTTATATTGAATTAAAATATTTAATATTAATTTGCCAAGTGGCATAGTGCAGAAATTCAGGCCATTCCAAAGGATTCACTTACTTCTTCCTCCTTTACTTTTGTTCTATGTTTTCTACAGCGCTGCTGGTGTCTTATAGCCATATTGAGTTTGAGGAAGTTTAGTTTGTAAATAACTTTAGCTTCTAAACACAATAAAGATATTGAGGTAAAACTAAAAAAATGAAAATCATTAACGTCACTAGGTGACATTACTGTCACAACGGGTTTTATATTGGAAATTATGTGTTGCGGTCTTGAAAATTACCATTTTTTTTAGGAAAAAGGACCCTAGGTCATGGATTTCCCAGTAATATGCAACAACTGGTATACGATGTCCCTGAAATATTTATATTACATATAAATAATGTGAACATTTGTATTATTATTATTATTTTTTTTTATATATATATTGCTGTAACGGTATGACCGGTACAGGCACTGAAAAATCTACTCCATGAAAGGAAGAATGCATGATTAAATGACTCACTTTGCCACACATTAAAATATCACTCTTCTCCTACAGCTGACATGTGCTCCCCAGTCTTTCCATGGTTCTGACAACAAGTGTTACCTTTAAAAAGACAAGTGTTACCTTCAAGCACTGTAATGTTGGGAATGGATATATATCATAGAAAATGTGCAAAAGTTGGATAGATATGAAGGCAAACAATACATTTGTGAAGTGTTTTTAGCTGTGAAGTTGTAAAGACTGGGTTGATATTAAAAACATTAGAAAATGGGAAGTATAATGATTTTAATGGTGAAATAATTAATAAATGTAATTTCTAAAGTATGTATCTTGTATTTCTAAAATGACTTTATAACATTTTGAAGAATCACTCATTTACATGTTTTGGCACAGGAGCATCTAGAGGGGATAAACATGAATTATAATATAATTCTAGCTTCTATAATATTATAATTCTAGCCTTGGCATAAACAATGTGAATTATGATATGGTTGTAAATCTGGCTGTTGATTACTACCCTAGTTGATTAAGCATCAACTAGGGTGAATCATTTTGAGCACTTTTATGTAGTGTAGTAATGCACCACATTTAAGGTGTCCTTGAGTATGCCCTTGTTAAGCTTAATAAAGCCAATAGCTGGTAATTAACTGACTGCCCATTAGTACTTGAGGAGTAAATTATTAGCAATTGAGGAGTGGATTATTAGAAGGGAACCTAGGCCTAAAATATTGTTTTCAGTATTCTGTTTTTAAATGTATGTTATAATATAAGTGAATCATAATACTTGATGTCTCTGAACTTCTTACTTCCAAAGAAAATATTAAATTGTAGTTTTTTTGGCTATTATTTTTAAGTACTTAATGTTGTCAGTACCTTCATAATTGTACCTGTACCTGCAATTCTTTCTTTGAGTGTTTCAAGTTCAAGTTTAAGTTCAAATTTGTTTAAGATGCATAATTGGACCTTAAGGCCCACAATGTACCTGTCCAGTACCCCTTTGTTCTGACAATATTTGAGTATTGTAAAAATACTTTTATTTTATTGTTAAATTTTGGCAAAACATCCAACAGAAAAAGATTTCCCCTGTGGTATGTAGGCAGATCTAGCCAATCTAGGTCTGTCAGTGTTTAGGTCTTCAGGAGTTGGACTGAAGCTGTAACACATCTCATTAACCACCAACATAATTAAGAACTGACAGTGAAATCAGTCCATCAATTATACTTTGATGTACTGTGGGTGGGACCAGTCACTCTAAAAAAGTCACATTCTGGGCCTTTTGGAAGGCAGAGTTACTGTACATCATTTGCTGTGAATAGGTAGCCTAATCGGGTTTCAGCAATGCCCTTTATAATGCCTCTGGTTTCAGCACATTGTTAGAAATAGATAATAGTGATGGCAGTTCTGAACAAGAGCTTCTCACTGGAAGAATCACTGTAAATCTGCTACATGCAATGTTGAAAAATCTATTGTATCTCTAAACTTTCACTGGAATCATGTTCATGAGCAATAATTGAGTGTGTTTTTTGTGAAAGTGCAATGTAACAAATGTCTGTTTCAAGCTTTAAGTAAAATAAGCAATCATAAGCATCTAATGTTGGCAATGTGCGGCTGTGTTAGCAGCTTAGCAGCTAACATACTAGCATACTAAAAATGCGAGTGTGAAGAACCTTTAAATTCATTCATTTAAAATCTTTAAAAGGTTCTGCTTACATATATCTCTTTTACAAAAAGTATTCTTTATACCAAAAAGGGTTTATATATGGCATCGCTCAAAGAACACTTTGTAGCTCTTTTTTTAATTGTGTAGTTCTTAATAATAAAGTATGGAGCATCCAATTGTTTACCAACCAATGCCTTGTTAAGGCAATTTCTCCTTGAATTGTGAATATATGACTGAAAGTGTACCACAAGTCATCTGTAACATTTGCATGAAGATATTACATACGAGATACTATTAATAAAACCAGAATGGTCAACCTCAGCACACACTCCTGAAGTCCCTATTTTACTCTTCATTTACAAACACAGCACATCCATCACTGCTCCCCATATTTATTCCATTTTACTAGTAGTGTACTTGGACCTAATTCAACCAGCCTTTATACACATTTGCATATGAACATATTTGTATTTGTATGTTTTGTATTTATTGTATTAATTGTCTTTGTAAATATTGTCTATGCACCCTGTCTCATGTTTTGTCTACTGTTTCCTTGCGCTTTTGTAGGTCCTACCTATTCTGCACCTGAGACGTAGCCTAACTGTGTTCCAGTGTACTGTACAAGCCTGTATTAGTATCATGACAATAAAGTTGGGTTGAATTCAATTTTATTGAATTGCATTGAATATTCCACATTTTTTTTATGATTCACAGCAGTGAGCTCCCATGGTGCTGTTTTTCAGATAATCCTATATATTGTACTATTCACACTACAGCTCTCAGTCTCATACAGAACAACCTGACTGTCATTAATTTGAAGAAGAATTGAGAAAATGCACAGCAACGTTCATGTTGCCTTTCTCCTTAATGGAGCTTTTAAAATAGGAATGAATGGATGAAAACTGCAGAAATGGAAATTCTACTGCGGTTAGATTAAAGGTTAGGTTAAGGATTGGGTTATTAGATTAAAATTAGTTTCAGGTATTTTTTTTTTGTCTGGAAAATATAAATATAGGGTTCATAAATATATAGTACACATTATACAATTCCTGAAATGGCATTTCCTCTTGAGATGTAATAAGACCACACCATGCACTGTAAAGCTGTTTTGTGATATGTAATTTTACTTAAAAAAATCTAATAAATAAATAAACAGTACAGTACAATAAACCAAAACAGTAAATGTCATAAGTACTCATTTTATTGCAATTTTGAGTCATGGGCAAATGACCACAAGAAGGAATACCCTTTGATACAAAGATTTTAACATTTTGAGCTATTTCCTTTGTGGGTGTGGCCATGAATCAGTCTACTGCTGCTTAAACCACGTCTATCAGAGTTGTTAAATATTATTACTGACATGTTGGCAGGGTTCTTTCAGTTGCAAAATACCCACATCCTGAATCCTGAGCACCATGGCTGGACCAAAACCCTTCTGGAAACGTTTTAAAGGAGTGGAAGTAAAAAGCACACTAAATAGCTAAAGGCTGTTGAGGCTGTTTGAGTTCAATCCACAGCCTCCTCCCTGTTTACAAACACTTAGCAGAAAAAGGCAAGAATTTTAGGTAAAGGTTATTTTGAGGTCAAATTTGTGTGATTTAACTTTCAAAGTACTACGCTTTCACACATCAACAAGAAGCAAAAAGGACTTTAGCTGCGAAGAAAACATGATTAAAATGCTGTTGAAATCTAATGCGTTGGCAAGTATGAAATTATTTGGAGGAGAAGGAAGCATTAGCATTTTCTTTCAGAAGATTTGCTATGGTAAAACGATATCAGCTTATTTGAGAAAGACTGTCACTTTCCTGCTTGTTGAACAAATAAAAGATACTTGGTTGGATTATGTGAGTGTTTCCATCCGCACAGAAAAAAACCCTTCCTCATTTCACACCCAATCATTCAGGGAAGATTAAAGACAAACAGGCAGAGAGTTTGCTCACACAATTCTTTTGTAAGTGACACACTCAAACACAGCTTTGATGGATACATATGTAGAGGATTGTTTGGGGATCTCTGGTACTATAGTTCGGACAACTTTATAAGACACAAATCTCATGACACTCTTTGATCTTAGGTATCTGTATCTTTAGTTGAGAAATATGCAGAAGCCATAGGTAGCACAAATAGTTGCCTTTTTGCTACTACCTCACCTGACCATCCACACCATGGACCACAGAAGATATGTGGAGCCAGGCAGTTATCATAGTCATGATTTCCACTGAAGAAATGTGGATAAAGTTACAGCATTTCATTTGCTTTGAATCAAAGCAGTCAGTTACTGTAGGCTACAGTGCATTGCTGTGTCAAGATGACACACTGCGTGCACTGCTGGCACAGAATTAAACTGATCAATCACAAAGAAAGTCAAGAAACGTGATGCTTATTTTTATTGCATAATTGTGGTAGAGATAGACCCAATATATGGCTGCAAATTATGCTAGGCATGTTTGTTTTCATCAGACAGAATGGATAGGATACTACATTCATATCAAGAATGTAAATGTGTGCATATGCTAAATCTGATATTTAGAAACATACACTATACAGACAAAAGTACTGGGGCACCAGCTCATTCATTACGTCTTCTAAAGTCAAGGGTGTTAAATTAAGGGTTTATCCTGCTTTTGTTGGGGTGACCATCTCTACTGTCTATGCTGGGGGGTCTACTAGCTCGTGGAGCATTGCTGTGAAGATCTCACTGCATTCAGCGACAAGAGCAATAGTGAGGTCAGGATGTTGGATGATCACCAACCCACCTTATTCCCAACTCTCCCACTCATCCCAGTTCCACTGCTCTAACATGGTTCCACTGCTCTGCTCCACTTTTTATTTATCATTATCTCAGCTCAGTCCCAACTCCCCAGCTGATCCCAAAATACTGGATGGAGCACCATCATTCCAGAGAGCACAGTTCCACTGCAATGTGCAATTGCACACCTGTGTCAGCAATGGGTGAATAGCTGAAAGCATTCATTAGAATGGGTGTCCACAAACATTTGGGCAGAAAATGTATGACTGATATGTTTCAAATGTATACGCTGTGTAATAATTTACATACTGAGCTGCTGAATTACTGCTCTTCAAATGATAAAAGGGGTTTTGCTTTTGTAGAGATCAGCAATTTGGTGACATAGTGCTTTTCTTTTCTCGATAAACAGATACCACTCAGTCACACTTTTCAGCTGCTGAAGCTCTTTGTGAGCCTTTCAATATCATCTGTCAATACAAACATGATGCACACTGCTGTGTACTCTGGCTTTGGGAATTGTTTGCCCTGATAGTTTGAGGACACCTTCGGGAGTATTTGGAAGATAATTTCAGTAACTCCTCTAAAAGGTCTTTAGAGATCCTCTCTTTGATCTGCATCAACACTGTAAAACACTGTGCTGTTGGAGAGAAGAAAGGAAATGAATTGACTGGTGACTTCTTAAGAGAAAAGAAATCAGTGCCTTTGATCAATCTGTGGATGTCCAGACATCGGAAAGATGAAAGCATCCCTGCATGTGAGCTTTTCTGAAAAGAAACAGAATTGCAGTCACACTTGACAGACACTTTTTAAGTGTTTGTGTCTGCTGTGATTTGAAAAGAAATTTGTGATTGCTTCAGTGTTCTAAAGCCACCACAGAATAGCAGTGGCAGGAACAGGAAGGCAATATTCGTCCTCCCCTCTCCTCATTTAATGACTCCAGACAGGAAGATCTTAATTCATCCCTTAATTCTTTTTAAAACTTTGTTTGATAAGAGATATAGGGTGGAACTGTGGTACAGAGATTTTATTAAAGCAATAAAAGCTAAATATAGAAATGTGAAGTCTTGATTTAGAAAAGTGATAGCCTTTAAAGAATGTATTGGAAGGTGTACAGGTGAGGGAGAGGCTAAATTATTCATTTATCTTGATTGGGACAAATAAAGGAAATTGGACCGATATGATTTGAGTCAATCAATCAATGATTTTTAAGTTTTTTTTTCCTGACGCACTTCTAACAACAAATATTGTCACACCTCAGCTTTACAGGGATCTGTGTCTGAGCCCCAAATTGAGTGTGGCAGGTACAACTCCCTTAGATCAGCACTAAGAGAAACCAATCAGGCTTTGGTCAATGTCAGATAGTAAAACAAATCAAATCAAATCCAATTTATTTATGCAGCGCTTTTTACAACTGATTTAGAGGAATCCAGTCATGAAACAAGAGATCAACAAAACATAAAAAATTAAACGGCAACAGTGGCAAGGAAAAACTCCATCAGAGCTGGAGGAAGAAACCTTGGGAGGAACAAAGGCTCACAATGGGGGCCTATCCTCTTCTGATCAGAACTATTTATTGATAAAATGATTGATAAAAAGTCACTTTTCCTCTGCTCTGTACTGTACTGATATAATGAGTACATACAGCCATAGTAAAGAATGGTAAGAATAATGAGAGTAATGATGATGGTTAATGGTGGTCATAATAATTGTAGTAAATAGATAGAGTCCATGTAAACTTCAATGTAGTCGGTAATGGAGGAAGGGCAAGTAGGGCAGATAGGAGGGCAGGCAGCTGGTCTGGCGTGGGTAGCAGGACAGCCCGATGGACAGTCTTTTATCTGGGCCAGGCAGGACAGGTGGACAGTCAAAGGTAAAGAGATGGAATTAGTTCTGTTTGGATTCCTGGAGTACAGAGAATGTGAACATTACCAGAGTGTGGCTACTGACTCCAGCAGTGCACAGCACAAAAAAACCCTGAATCCAGTAGCATCAGACATGTTTCTATGATAACAGTTATCCTTGAACTTGAACATTTTGCCTCTCTTAATTTGCAAATAATTTTCATGGTCTTACTGCTAACAGTTACTCTTGCACTTTTATGATTTTTGGTCATCGATTCTTAATTTGATGATAACAAAGGCATCATCTTTATTCTTCAGCTGCATCCCAGCTGAAATTTGGCAAGAGATCTAAAGTGCTGTTTGAAAGCAAGCTTGATGGATGATAATTAATGGTTTGTGCCTGTGGAGTTGAGCTGAGTCGGCAGTAGAAGGCTGGAGGGCTGATTAGTGTGCAGAGGCATATATGAGGAGCCGGACTTAGTAAAGCCTCAACAGCCTTAATGAACCTCTTCTGTCCTAAGCGAAATGACCAAGCGCTGAGCCTGGGTTCATCGCAGCCTATTGTTTAGGTTTCAGAGATAAATACTCTGGCAGAATGAAGAGTTGTGTCAAATGAAAGAGCATTCAGGTCCTTCACATCTATTACATTTAAATGATTTCATATAATGTGTTTAGGGCCAGCATAATAAAACGCACCACCAGATTTAATGTGACATTAAGACAAAATAAAGCCTTGGTAACACATTTGCACATTCATAAACAAGGATTACTGGCCTGTTCTATCATTTATGTGATATGTGACAGTACCGGGCGTTTCCCTCATTTGCATGCACTGTTTGTGATTAATCATAGAACACAGACTCATAAAAAATGACTGGCAGAATATTTCCTGGTAAGATGCTGATGTGGATTGAATGACCTTTTCTGTAGCGTTCTGAAACATTTTTACCCACACATGCCAGTCCTGATCAAATTATACATGTGTATGCACATGCATAAACGCTTAGCTGATTAACCCCTTACCAGGCTTATTTCACACTAAGGTGTATTACTCAGTAACTACAGGGACTTCCATATAAACTGGTGGGGCTATTGTTGTTTTGCAATAACACTTTTGGCCTGCTGATGGGCCAAAGGCATTTTAAGGGGTTAACCAGTATATTTAAGGTGACACTGTTTCAGAGCGCATCAACACAGAAGGCCCTATCTTACACCCTGTGCAAGTTACATCACAATGCTCTTTGCTATCTTACACCCTGCCAACAGTCTATTTTTGTGCTTGCGAATGTATCCATGCTGCCACGATGGCCGTGGTGGTCAGGTAAATTTCTGGCGTATTGCTATCTTGGCAATGGAAAACACAGGTGCCACTGACTAAAAAACAAACTAGACAGACGTCATCAGCAGTCAGGTGTTCATTGTTTTTTTGGCAGTAAATTGTCAACACAGGCGCATCCCCAACACACGTATACCCCCACTTGTTACGCACACATGGACACGCAGCAGTGCACAAACCTATAATAGGTGCCAGTTGGCAGCTATGCAAGCTTTTACATCAGCAATAAACAGAAAACAAAATAAAATAACATTCTTTTAGAGTCAAGGTGCTCCACCGCACCTGGCTCTTAAAGGGAATGGCAAGGTTCACGCTGATTGATTTATTGCACGTTGCACTCAAAACACACCCATGATTAATTAAGAAACTTAGTAAATACCTTTTGCAAATGTTGTTATGATAGCAAAGACACACTGAAACGCCCTAAATCAAGCCATGCAGTGCACGGTTGATGGCATGCCTAAAGATGGCTGAAATAGGGCCCAGAACCTCATACCGAGCATTTCACAACTGCTCTGTCATTCTACAATTACACTAAAGTCATTAACTTATCAT
The DNA here is from genome assembly GCF_030463535.1 of Salminus brasiliensis. Taxonomy (NCBI): domain Eukaryota; kingdom Metazoa; phylum Chordata; class Actinopteri; order Characiformes; family Bryconidae; genus Salminus; species Salminus brasiliensis. Next base: position 9,892,944 of record NC_132882.1, on the reverse strand, counting down.
AACTGTAAAGTTTTTGTATGAAGCACTGGCACTGCCTTTGGCTTTGGACTGAGCTTCTTTTATACCACATATATTTGATAGAATTATTCACCAGTCAAGCTGGTGGTGCACCGTTTCACTGTGCAGCACTGCTTGAACAAACATAATCTTCCTATACATTAGGAAACCTTAACCATGACTTGTATGCTACTGAATGTGTAGACAAGTCAGAAACTAGTGCTGCAGACCGATGGAGTGAAAATAGATGGCAACAATCAGCAAGGGTACATCTGGGCAAAACGGACCTGCATTTCATGGAAAGAACACATTAGAAACTGAAGCATGAAGTATAGGGGCGGATATATGGTGTTCAGAGATTGTGTTGTTGCCAGTGGCAGAAGGAGAAAAGAATGAATAAAAAATGTTGTGATGTAAATGTCAAACCTGTTAAAATGCTGAAGCTGAAAAGGGATTGTTCTACAACTGGATAATGATCTAAAACATAGCTGCTAACTGAAGCTTGTGGAATGCCCCTCATAGATCCTTGACCTAAATACAATTTATGGATATACCATATAGCAACAAGCTGTGCATGCCAGCATATCTCATAACTAGAGGCCTTCTGCATTAGAGAGTGGAAAATCTAACTGCAAGAACTGAAGGGCTTTTAGCTGACTATAAAAAACATTTACAGGCTGTGGTTTCTGCCAATGGGGGGTCCTGACTCTTTTACGTAGGCTATGCTGATGATTTAGATTTGATATATTTTTTATGTTACGAAATGCAGCTACAGAGTAACTGTACATGGTGAAAAGATTGTGTTTTTATGTAATTTGCCCAAGGGTGCCCAAATTTTGCATAGGACTATGGTAGTTGATGCAAGGATAGCCCCTCAGAAATATTCAGCCTGGACAATTCTGGATTCAGATTAGTTGTCGTATCATAATGTACAGCACTGCCTGGGGGAAAGGCACTAGAATATCCAGTAATCCAGCACTTGCTGGTTTTATGCACTGAATATATAATTTTATAGGACAAGGGAAAATTATTCTTAACTTTAATGCACATTATTTATGATTTCTGATAATTTCTATTGGGCAGTTTATGCTAAACATAAGCATACATTTATCATAAGCATAAATGTAATGTAAAGAGCAGCTCTTTTTTTCAACTGGTATACAATAAATACATTAAAAGCGAATGAGCTATTCAAAACTTATATACCTATAATTAGTAAAAAAGGTTAATTATATTTTTTTCATTTTAGAATATGTTAACCACACATTGTATACACACATGTACAAACGTGTTTGTGTATGTTATGTTATGTGTATACTCCCGATACAACTGTCACAATAATGTGTGAGATTAACACCGACTGGTCCAGTAAGTAGCATCCTGCAGTGAGGAAGAAGAAGGCAGAGAGGAGCTCTGCTGCTGTGAGTCAAGCTGTGGTAAACAGTGGTCTGGGACAAATGCATGTCAAGGGCACAGGTGAAGTCAGAGGGATGAGAGCAGATGCTGTAAAAGAAGCCATTTGTCACTGTTTCGCGTCCCATTATGCCGGCTCCATTCTTTATGCGGCAAGGCAGGCTGTATCCTACAGGGAGAGGTAAAAATCCCCTCTTTCTGCAGCCTCTTACAGCCTAGATAATCTCTCGCTGCACAGACGCCATGCTGAAATAGCCTCTCCTAACCATTAGGCCCAGACTACACTTACAGAGTCCAGCAGAGGTAAGGCAGTAGCAGAGGGGGGAAAAGTATGCATTTTTTAAGATGTAATCTGTTGGCAATAGGCCACAGTAAACTGTTTCATCAGAAATGTCTTCATTATTATTTATTTTCAGTCTAGACTTTCAGTTTTATGCTTGAAAAGTTTTAAATTTCCGCTTAAATAAATGGTTAAGATGATGTAAACAAACTTACTCAGGGTGGTTTGATGTGAAATGCGTTACCCTAGAGAAACTTACTGAGTCACAATTGTCCACAGTGGTGGTGAAAAGAAACCAGGCATCTGAAGAGTTTATTGCCTCTAAAAGCTACATCACAGAAAGCCATTACGTAAAATGGTTATGAATACATTGCCTGGTGTCTGAGACATTGTTTTATTTTAGCTTTATGATAATTCATTTATGATTCCATTCATGGTGGAGAGAGGCATGCAAAGTGTTTTATGGCAAAAAAGTACTTGCAACCTGGTGTTCTCCTGAAATGTACTGTATGGTCTGTGCATGATTAAAACAAACAATTACAACAGATACTGTTCATAAATAGGTTCTTCAGGTCAACATGTAAATAAGGGAATACTAGCACTTCAAGCACTGGTGTAGACTGTTTCATCAACTATAATAGGGTTTAGGTTTTGTCATTGATGTTCATTGAAGTCCTCTGAACCAACCGCGACCCTGACCAGGATGAAGCAGACAAGATGGATGGATAAATAGATAGATGAGTGGATAGATAGATGGATGTGTGGATAGATGGATGGATGGATACATGGATAAATGGATGGATAGATAGAGGGATGGATAGATGGATAATTATATAGATAGATGGATGGATAGATGGATAAATGGATGGATAAATAGATGGATGTATAGATGGATAATGGATGGATGGATAACTTAATAGATAAGTGGATAGATGGAGAGATAGATGGAGAGATGAATGAATATATGGATAGATGGATGTATAGATGCATAGATGGATGATTATATGGATAAATGGATGGATAGATAGATGGATGTATAGATGGATAGACTGATGGATAGATGGATGGGTAGATGAATATATAGATGGGTGAATATATGGATAGATGGATGTATAGATGGATAGATTGATGGATAGATGGATGGATAGACGGATGTATTGATGGATAGACTGATGGATAGTTGGATGGATAGATGGATGTATAGATGGATAGCTGGATGGATAGATGGATGTATAGATGGATAAATAAGTGGATGTATAGATGGATGAATATATGGACAGATGGATGCATAGATGGATAGCTGGATGGATAGACGGATAAATGGATGGATAGATAGATGGATGTATAGATGGATGTATAGATGGATAGATTGATGGATAGATGAATGGATAGATGGATGTATAGATGGATAGATTGATGGATAGATGGATGGATAGATGAATATATAGATGGGTGAATATATGGATAGATGGATGTATAGATGGATAAATAAGTGGATGTATAGATGGATGAATATATGGATAGATGGATAAATGGATGGATAGATAGATGGATGTATAGATGGATAGATGGATGGATAGATAGATGGATGTATAGATGGATAGATGGATGGATAGATGGATAAATATATGGATAGATGGATGGATATATGGATAGATGGACAGATGGATGGATAGATGGATGAATATATGGATAGTTGGATGGATATATGGATAGATGGACAGATGGATGCATAGATGGATAAATATATGGATAGATGGATGAATATATGTATAGATGGATGAATATATGTATAGATGGATGTATAGATAGATAGCTGGATGGATAGATGGATAAATATATGGATAGATGGATGTATAGATGGATAGCTTTATAAATGCATGGATAGATAGATGGATGAATATATGGATAAATAGATGGATGGATAGATGGAAGTTTAGAAGAACACAGTTAAATCAACACAGATTAGATTCCAGACTCACACCACTGTATGGATTTGTTCAGTGTCACCAGCAGCTCTAATCATTATAATGATCATTCCAGACTGATACAGTATGAGAATTGTATCTGGGTAAATGCAAGTCACAGGCAATGCGATTAGCAATGCTGACTAGACTTAAGTCTGTTTAATTTTTAATTAATATGTGATTAAGAGATGAATAATTACAATGACAATGTGTGATGAAGCAACATCAAGCCCAGTGCTCCAGGGGTCTGCTGGATTAATTGTATTGAGATGATAGTGTTCAGTGGAACATCCATATTTTCTTTGGAATTCTGAGGTACAGCATGCAGTAAAGTGGAGATGTACAGTATAATGCACTTTTTTTAGAGTTTGCAAAAGCAGAGCGAAAGCTCAGGTATAGCACCAGTAACCTCGGTCACAGTGGCAACTTTCAGGAGTATGCCTCTTGAATAACAGTGGCAGTGTGATGCTCAGCTCTGTGGTTGGCAGCCCATTACAAGTCATGACCTCTTTGGAAAGAGACATTAGCTACGGTAAACGTTCCTGCGAGTCAGCAGTGCTTATGCTGACTTGACAAACCTTGAATTCCCCAGGGCTCAGAGGCACCAGTACATCATTAATGGATTTTGTTTCTCATCTAAGCTCCTCCAAAACATAATGAAGACAAATAGATGCATTGGCGACATAGGCAAAATTAAACATGTATTTATTCCACTGGCGTTGCCAGGCAGAGGCAGTGGACAAGGGGGGAAAATATTATTCTTGGAAGCTACTCATGTTCATTTACATTTCAAAATGAACATGGGTGTTGACTTAAATGAGCTTGGATCAGCTCTTCTTTGAAGGTTACCTGATAGACACACTGCAGATGCAAATATGTGGCACTTGGTTTAAAGATTGCTGGGCTTGGGGAAAAAAAGGTTCAACCAGTTAACCCCTTAACACCCCAAGGCTTATTAAGCACTATTTGAATAATCTGTATTTTCAGAGAAGACACAGTATACCTTCATTCTTAAGATGTGTTTATTGTAAGTATAAATGTTTTCAAAATAATATTTGGGCTTACTGTATATTGCAATATAACAATAACAATAATAATGTTTCTATTTACCATTTACTTCATTTACCAAGTAACAGTGCATACATATTAGCTGCTTATTGGCAAATTCCCAGTGTAACATATATGTAACATTATTTTTTTAGCATCAAGCACTAAACAAGGTGTTGCTGTCACACAAACATCTTGTATCTCCATGTTTGGCATTTTGATATCATATGAATCTGGCAGCTGTTCTTTACACTGCTGTCTAAATTTTTCATAATGGTGGGGTTCTCACATGTTGCCTTAGTCATGTGGGTAAGTTCATAGGGCCTGCCCTGAAGTTTTGCATAGATATTTTAAATCTATTAAGGTTTTTAAAAGTCAAAGTGTTTATATAGCTTTAAAAGTTATGTATCCTGGCCTTTCTTAAAGAGGACTGTGAACATACCCTAGTCCTTACAAGTTAATTAAGGTCTGAGACCCTGGTAAAATGTATCTGACAGTTCAAATCCCATGGTGTGCCCAAACCTTTGAATAGTGCTCCTTTTCATTATCTCCAACAGTAAAATTGTAAAAAAAAAAAAAATCTCAAAAAGAATATTTCATTTTCAATGTTGTCTTTTGGAGATCACTTAATCTTCTATTCTTCTACTGGTTACACCACTGACTGAAACACTCAATACTGTACATTTAATAATATATGTACAAACAAACCATTTTGAACTCTATTATCTGTCTATTATTCTGTTATTGATTCTGTTCTGCAGAATCTGCTATGGATTATTTGGTAACACATTTGTGTGGAATCCCACAGGGCTCTATTGTAGGATCTATAAAGCTAATTGTAATTAAAATTGTAATGCAGTTATGAGGGTGGTGAACTGAAGCGTTGGCCTACATACAGAGTTTAAGGAGTGAATAATAAAAGGAAAATATGTGTATATCTATTTATACTGTTTTGTAGTATAACAACATGTACTGTTACTTAGTTACACTTCTGAAACAAACATTAAATACAAACATCTCTGCACCAGAAGTTAACAGATATAATAGTGTTTTCTAACGATTTCTTAATTTTACTATATCTAACTTTTTTCATGCACAGAACACAAAACTGAAGTCCCCACAAGCTGCCTTAGTCAAAAGGGTAGGTTGTTCATAAGGCCTGGCCTGCAGTCTTGCAGAGATATTTCATCACACTTAAAGATGGGTAAAACCACAGAGCAGACTGTAAAATGAATTATGGAATAAGTTAAAAGTGTTTATAAAGTTTCTCACACATGAAGCTTTTAAATTAGCTTACTGAAGATGAATTGCTTCAAAATGTGTCTTTTTTAATTAGCATTTTTGTTACAGCTGCACACCTCATCTAATTTACACTGATAGTAAGTACGTGGTGTGCAAAAAAAAAAAGAAAACAGCATATGTCCTGTTCCCTCTGTGAGGTCTGACAGATCCAATTTAGCTGGATCTTCAGACACTGTATGATAATGTACAGTGTATGAATACAGGATTCATAATGCTTTGTCCTTGTTGCATCACATATGTGTATCACATATCTGTGTCAGTGAATCAGGTGGTATTTCGGCTTGCATTTAGAGAAACATGTATGGATATAA